>NW_027330944.1:0-200000 GCF_022965805.1 Primulina eburnea
ACAGTACCACGTAGTGCTAATATTCCTTTGATTGTAATCCACCAACTTCTGGCAGCCTCTTGTAATTGGTGAAATACCAATTTAACTCTCTGGTCATCTGTACAATCCAGTAGATTAAACAATATCTCTATGTCATCAACCCAATCCTGACACTTTTCAGACGTCTCTGTACCACTCAGAATCGGCGGCTGAAATAACTGAAATTCTGCCAACTTTACTTCTATCTGAGTTTCTGATGCATCTATCTGTTCAGACGAAGTACTACCTCTCTCTGGAATTCTCCGAGGCGGTATATCTGAATATCAAACCGATTAGTACACAAGCTATACCATCTGTCTCAGCCCTCCTCTGATCATATACCTCTGATTCAGACTCGGTTCTGATCCAGGCTTAGTAATTACATGCTGCAAACAACTCAGATAACAAGCAACATGTAATAGGGAAAGCAATAAATCATGCTAGCACACACAATGTAAGTCAACATTGAAATCATTTTCATGCTAGCAATCACATGCAAGGAAAGAAAATTCAATCTACCCCGCTCATTCTCTTCTATCTCAATCTAAGTCAATCTAAAAGTTCTATCAGTTCTAACTATCTCAATCTAAAGATCTATCTCTAACGGATCCTCGCTAAAGAATCTATAGCTAAAGGAACTATCAGCTCTAGGAACCTTCAGCTCTAGAACCTAAGGCTCTGATACCACCTGTTGTGGGGACCCGGACGCTAATCTTTTCTTAATCATCTTTGGGATTTAATTATCAGTTCTGATAAACAGGGTCAAAAAAATTTTCTTTTTAAAATATAACTGCGGAAGGTAATGGAATCTAATTAATATACATGTCTGTATAAAAACTACATTTCAGTATAAAGGTACAATACTGTACAACTTAAATCTAAGGTTCAGTTACTAAATTCAAGTAATAAACCAAGTCTGCTACAAGTCCGGAATCACCACGCTAACTCGTCTTCTCTCATCGTCATCTCGACCCTGATCCAGCCCTACCTGTTGTCATGCACACATACAAAACAAGACAACAGCCGGATATCTCCGGTGAGAATAAATCCCAGTATAAAACATGGTAAGCATGTATATAACTAAACTAATTCATAAAACATGCCGTCATGTAGAAGCACAATATATCTCATAATCTATGAAATTAAGCATGCAACTCAAATCAGATAAACATGCATATAAACAATCTAAATCATAAAAACATGCTAGCACAACTGAGAGCAATAACGATGGGTCCCATGATCTAGGAGCCACATCCATGTAGGCATGCAGTCCTAATCAAATCATATCTAGACTCGACTCAATCTATAACTCTAGGGATCCCGGGGTGAATAAGACGTCACTGGCTGTCACCTACCCAACCACTCGGGGCGACTGTACGTCTTATTCCTAGACTTCGGTCCGAGCTGTATCAACGGCTGGCAATAGGAGTAATGGCTACTCCTACGTTGAGATACACCGAACGTCTAGAAGTCTGACAATGGCTGTCAAGACTTTCCTATCTTAAATGCAATGAATAACAATCTGTAAACAAAGCATAATCATATTCATAGCTGAATATGACAATAATCTCATACATTTGAATACAATTCTATAATCAAAGCATAAACATAATAAAATATAGACAACAGTCTAGTATGTGATTTTGTTGGGAAACTCAAATGAGATTTCATTTAAGTTGGGACTTCCCGAATATCACATGCATTATACCTTTGTCGTCCCGGTCTGACGAAGACGATGACCTGTATTCAACTCTGTCCATATCAAATCTGAAATGACAATATCGAATACAACGTATCAGTGAATAACTCAATACGCAACCTGTTCTGATCAATACTAAATTCAGTACATAATCTGATCAATATCTGAACGAGATACAATCTAAGTCATGTCATCGATATCACAATATACTCTGAATAATTACTGAGTCTGGTCAATCTCAATCAATACTGAATCTGATCAATCTGAATCAACTGATGTTTTAACGGTACAACAATACAGTCTTGTTACCCCATAAATCTCAACATCACAGAGATAATATAAGAATTCATAATCAATATCGAAACAACTCAAACTCTGAACGATCATACAATTTTGATATGAAATCTCAGTCCAATCGACTCTGAAAATCATAACAATTGGATAGACAGTCTATTCTTTAATCTGATTTCGATTCTATGATGTCTAACATGACAAGAACATCATATATGAATCCTATTCAATTCTGACGACATCATAAATTCAAATCTTGTCTAAACGTAATAAAACTTACGTCCAGTTGTAGCCTGTGTTGATAGGAACACGATACTGAAGTCGGATTTAAAATTAGACAGACGGATTTCTCACAAAAGGCGTAAGGATTTCTGGAGGAATTTCTCGACCCTTTCTCGATTTCTTTCGTTTCTCTCTTCTCTGAAAGATTAGCATGTGTATATATATATATATGTATACATTCGAAACATGCAAGAAGGCAAGTGGCTCGTCTCGCCTATTCCACGTCTCGCGCTCGAGCGGTAAGAAAGTACCGCTCGGGCGCGACACTTTCTGTTCAAATACTCGGGTGGTTATCCGTTGGCGCTCGAGCGGTAATTTTCTACCGCTCGGGCGCCATATATTCTGCCCCAAGCCTACTCTAACGGAATACTGGCGCTCGGGCGGTTCTTTTCTACCGCTCGGGCGCCGAACATTCTGCCCAACTTCCATATTTGTGGTGGATTGGCGCTCGGGCGGTCCTGTTCTACCGCCCGAGCGCCGAAGGTTCTGTCCAACTTCTTGGCTAACCACGCAACAACGCTCGATCTCGGCATATTGGTTCATTTGAGTTCTTATGACTTCAATTACGTCCATCAATCAACGTCTGATTACAATAATTAAATCTCGGGCATTACATTGGACAACTGATTGTATAGTTGTACTCGAAATTTTAAGTGTTTGAGGTAAAAATTCAGATTTTAGGGTTTCAAATTTTGGGTATTTTAATTCAAATCGGAGCTAATTGGAGGTATTAACAAAATTTCAGAATTTATTTGGATTAAATTCGAAAATTCAAAAATTTATAATTGGATTTTCGAATTTAGTGTTCAATAATTAGATGTTTAGATGCTATAGAATTGACATATATTAATTTTAGAAATTTTAAAGCATAAATTATGGATTTTGGAATTTTAGGCTAAATTATCAAATTTTGGAAAAATAAATGGAACTTGATATAAAATGTATTATTTGCCACAATATTGGATTCTTTGAGAAATCCTTAAGATATTTCGGTGGTAAATTAAGTGTTCAGTTGAGGTACGCATGAACTGTATTATTATGACGTCTATAGTGATGTGGAATGAAGTTAAGTATTTTGTAATGAGTTGTGGCGTGCTTTATATGCTTCTGTGAATACGTGATTGAATTCATGCATTTATTTGAGTTGATACTATTAGTGCATAGCATTTCGAGCCTTGACTCCGTTGATTGCTATCATTACTGATATGTTGAGTTGTTGCGTCATCTATGAAGCGAATGATAGGATTAGATCACTCATGACATCTCATCGATGGAGCAAGTGATAGGATTAGCACACTCCTGATGACTGCACTATGACTGACCGGGTCGCTATCGGACCCTCGATGCTACGTGCATGGATGAGCGGCGGCATGATATTTGTTGCTGCATTCCTGGCATGGGTGGCCACTGTTCCTGTTGCTGATGCGTTTCATTTGAACTCCGTTTTGGTATCCGTTATTTCTTTGTTATCGACACGCATTGCATTGCATTTTACTTGATTTTATTTCATGTCAGTTATAATTGTCATAATTTTACTGGTTCGTCGTACTGGGGCCTGATCCTTCTTTTCTGTTTATGCTGTGGTTGTTTTTGATGTCATAGCAGATTATCCAGGAGGATTTGACGCATCTGGTGGAGCGTCAGGTAGCGGTGTCCAGTAAATGGGTTGTTGATTGAGAGTTCCCAGATATTATATTATTGAGTCATACTTTTGCCAGGGAATGCCCTACTATTATTTTTACTATGTTTTGGGTTTATAGTTGTGTGATTGAGCCTTGTCGGCTCTGTATGTGTTAGTCCTGGCCAGTGCGGCTATATGTTTGTGAATTGATGTTTTGAATTTATGTTGGTTGTGTTGTTGGAAATTTTTGGGATGTCTTACTTACGGGGAGGTTATGCCGAAATTTCTATTGGCCCAAAAAGGAAATTTTTTAATCGCTTTCGCTGTTTAGATTAATGAATGCTGTTTGTTTGGTCATTAAGCGTTAATCAAAAGCTCGGGCCCCCATAGGTGTCGAGTAACACTGGTCTCGGGGCGTGATATTACATAGAATCCGAGCTGATCTCGGCTCGGAAAAGGTCTTGCAAGAAGTGAATGACTGGGTAGCCAAGCTTATATCATGATCACCTAAGCCGAGTCAGGCGAATATGGTGATAAACACAAATAAAGTCTCATAAACATAAAATGCATGGAAAAATATTTTGTGTTAAGCATAGAATTCGGAAGATAACGAGATACATTTAAAATCTATAATCTATATACCTATCAAAGTGTGGATGATGGGCAAAGTTTTTTGATTGTGATTTTACTACATTGCCCAAAAACTATGCATTGTTTGTATTAATTGCATGGGCATTGGTGGAAAAAATATATAAAATTTAGGGACAAATTTGGGATAATGGATTTGTAATGTATTGATTATGTATTTAATTGAGGTATTTATTTTTTTGAACTCATTAAACACATGAGGATCATAGTGTTTTTATTTTTTTAATAGAAAATTGTAAAATAAGAAATTTTAAAATAATATTACATAAAAATTGAATCGATATTCGATAATAAAAAATATATTAGAAAAATAATATTTTCTTCATACATAATTCTTACAAAAATCTATATACCTATAAAAGTGTGGATGATGGGCAAAGTTTTTTGATTGTGATTTTACTACATTGCCCAAAAACTATGCATTGTTTGTATTAATTGCATGGGCATTGGTGGAAAAAATATATAAAATTTAGGGACAAATTTGGGATAATGGATTTGTAATGTATTGATTATGTATTTAATTGAGGTATTTATTTTTTTGAACTCATTAAACACATGAGGATCATAGTGTTTTTATTTTTTTAATAGAAAATTGTAAAATAAGAAATTTTGAAAATAATATTACATAAAAATTGAATCGATATTCGATAATAAAAAATATATTAGAAAAATAATATTTTCTTCATACATAATTCTTACAAAAAATATTAAAAAGAATATATATTTAACTATTATACTTATAAAAGTACAAAAAGAATAACAAAATTTTCCTTGTAAATTTTCTACTATTCTAATAAATTGTGTATTGTCAGATTAATTGCATGAAAATTTCACAATCATTAAATAAATAAGGATTAAAATAGTGTTTTTATTTTTTAATAAAAAATTGCAACATAAGAATCTTTGAAAATAATGTTACATAAAAATTGAATAAATATTTTATAATAAAAATACATTAGAGAAATAATATTTTCTTGATACATAATTCTTAGAAAAAATATTAAAACAATAGCTTTTTTTAATTTTAAAAAATCATTAAAAATATTAAAAGTATATATATTTAACTATTATACTTATAAAAGTGTAAAAATAATAACAAAGTTTTTCATTGTAAATTTTCTACCATCCCCTTAAATTGTGTGTTGTTAGATTAATTGCATGGAAATTTTCTACATAATTTATGGGAAATCTATGCATTAAAAATGAATATATGTTTGATAATAAAAATATATATTTTTTATCTATAAACCTACGTAAGTGTAGATAATTGACAATTTTTTCAATTGTCAAAAGATAAAAATGACATCCTCATCAATACAAATCCAAAAATTCAATAAAAGTATATTTGTAAATTTCTAATTGTCGTAAGTGTAAAAAAAAAATATCAATTTTTTTTATTTATTCCACCTAATATATAATTAATTAGTATCCTAATTATTCCACATCATATATAATTAATAGTCTAACAATTGCTAATGAATTATCACTACAATATACATTGATTGTCATAATTTATATCACTTCAAGAATAAAATGTAATTCCTAAATTAACTTTCTCAAATAATCCATCTTTATACTGAGTTTAAATATTTTATCCTTTTAATTTTCTTTCTACATGTTATTTTATTATTTTAATGCAATTTTGTAATTATATTTTATTGTAGTTTCTAATTAAGTAATAAATTATAGTATCACATGAAGATATAAGAAAAAAATAATTATATATGCAATAGTACAATAACATGATAAGTATATAATAATATAATAATATGAAATT
This sequence comes from Primulina eburnea, assembly GCF_022965805.1. Taxonomy (NCBI): domain Eukaryota; kingdom Viridiplantae; phylum Streptophyta; class Magnoliopsida; order Lamiales; family Gesneriaceae; genus Primulina; species Primulina eburnea. Next base: position 6,337 of record NW_027330944.1, read on the forward strand.
TAATACTAATATATTTTATTATTTTTTAACTAAGAATTGAAAATAAAGAATTTAATAAATTATTTATTAGAATTTATATCAATAATTATGAATTTTAATATACTAATAATATCAAAAAATACGAATCTGATAGAAAAATTAAAATAGTTAGCTATAATAAGAAGTTTAAATATTTTAGTCGCACTTATAAATATATATATTTATATATATATTAGACAAAGTCTTTTATTGGAATCCTTTTTACAGAGGAAGGAGTGACGTGTGAGTGTTTTACATCCATAAAATTCCCGTTTCTTTACTATTCACAAGTTTTTACATTTCAAACTAGGCAAAAACTTGTATGAAACGGTCTCACGGGTCGTATTTGTGAGACGGATCCCTTATTTGGATCATCCATGAAAAAGTATTACTTTTTATGCTAAGAATATTACTTTTTATTTGAATATGGGTAGGGTTGACCCGACTCACGAATTAAGATCCGTGAGACGGTCTCACATGAGACTAACTCTTCAAACTATATCTTGTTGTTTAGATTGTCAACTGGTTGAAAATATCATTAGAAATATTGAACCGTCTTTCACACTTTTCACGTGGTTAGTATTTATAACCGTTTGAGAAAATCTTTCAACCGTGTAAAAATGATTGAAAACAAATTTTAAAAGCAAATTTTGAGTATTATAGGTTATATTTATTATCAATTATTATTATTTCATTAGTTTTGATAATATTTTGACGAGTTAATCATAAATATTTTAAATTGACAATTATTTGTCCTTAGTGTGCTTCACTTATATAAATTATGATTTATGCATTTACAAAATCCATAATCTGGTTGATTTTTAGGTTATTATACCTTATACGTGGTTCTTTAGGTTATTATACCTTATACGTGGTTCTTAGATATATATATTTTCAAAATTTGTTTCAGTTCAATTCATTCTATATATTATGCTAATTATAATTTATTATATAACATAAAATTAACGACTTGAATTTCAAGTCGTCAAAATATTAGAATGAATTGAACTGAAACAAATAAAGTATACTTTACTTTCAAAATTGTTTCTCAAATTGAAATTCAAGTCGTTAATTTTATGTTATATAATAAATTATAATTAGCATAATATATAGAATGAATTGAACTGAAACAAATTTTGAAAATATATATATCTAAGAACCACATATAAGTATAATAACCTAAAGAACCACGTATAAGGTATAATAACCTAAAAATCAACCAGATTATGGATTTTATAAATGCATAAATCATAATTTATATAAGTGAAGCACACTAAGGACAAATAATTGTCAATTTAAAATATTTATGACTAACTCGTCAAAATATTATCAAAACTAATGAAATAATAATAATTGATAATAAAATATAACCTATAATACTCAAAATTTGCTTTTAAAATTTGTTTTCAATCATTTTTACACGATTGAAATATTTTCTCAAACGGTTATAAATACTAACCACGTGAAAAGTGTGAAAGACGGTTCAATATTTCTAATGATATTTTCAACCAGTTGACAATCTAAACAACAAGATATAGTTTGAAGAGTTAGTCTCATGTGAGACCGTCTCACGGATCTTAATTCGTGAGACGGGTCAACCCTACCCATATTCAAATAAAAAGTAATATTTTAGCATAAAAAGTAATACTTTTTCATGGATGATCCAAATAAGGGATCCGTATCACAAATACGACCCGTGAGACCGTTTCATACAAGTTTTTGCCTAGTTTGAAATGTAAAAACTTGTGAATAGTAAAGACACGGGAATTTTATGGATGTAAAACACTCACACGTCACTCCTTCCTCTGTAAAAAGATTCAATAAAAGACTTTGTCTTATATATATATATAAATATATATATTTATAAGTGCGACTAAAATATTTAAACTTCTTATTATAGCTAACTATTTTAATTTTTCTATCAGATTCGTATTTTATGATATTATTAGTATATTAAAATTCATAATTATTGATATAAATTCTAATAAATAATTTATTAAATTCTTTACTTTCAATTCTTAGTTAAAAAATAATAAAATATATTAGTATTAAATTTCATATTATTATATTATTATATACTTATCATGTTATTGTGCTATTGCATATATAATTATTTTTTTCTTATATCTTCATGTGATACTATAATTTATTACTTAATTAGAAACTACACTAAAATATAATTATAAAATTGCATTAAAATAATAAAATAACATGTAGAAAGAAAATTAAAAGGATAAAATATTTAAACTTAGTATAAAGATGGATTATTTGAGAAAGTTAATTTAGGAATTACATTTTATTCTTGAAGTGATATAAATTATGACAATCAATGTATATTGTAGTGATAATTCATTAGCAATTGTTAGACTATTAATTATATATGATGTGGAATAATTAGGCTACTAATTAATTATATATTAGGTGGAATAAATAAAAAAAATTGATATTTTCTTTTTACACTTACAACAATTAGAAATTTACAAATATATCTTTATTGAATTTTTGGATTTGTATTGATGAGGATGTCATTTTTATCTTTTGACAATTGAAAAAATTGTCAATTATCTACACTTACGTAGGTTTATAGATAAAAAAAATATATTTTTATTATCAAACATATATTCATTTTTAATGCATAGATTTCCCATAAATTATGTAGAAAATTTCCATGCAATTAATCTAACAACACACAATTTAAGGGGATGGTAGAAAATTTACAATGAAAAACTTTGTTATTATTTTTACACTTTTATAAGTATAATAGTTAAATATATATTCTTTTAATATTTTTAATGATTTTTTAAAATTAAAAAAAGCTATTGTTTTAATATTTTTTCTAAGAATTATGTATCAAGAAAATATTATTTCTCTAATGTATTTTTATTATAAAATATTTATTCAATTTTTATGTAACATTATTTTCAAAGATTCTTATGTTGCAATTTTTTATTAAAAAATAAAAACACTATTTTAATCCTTATGTATTTAATGATTGTGTAATTTTCATGCAATTAATCTGACAATACACAATTTATGAGAATAGTAGAAAATTTACAAGGAAAATTTTGTTATTCTTTTTGTACTTTTATAAGTATAATAGTTAAATATATATTCTTTTTAATATTTTTTGTAAGAATTATGTATGAAGAAAATATTATTTTTCTAATATATTTTTTATTATCGAATATCGATTCAATTTTTATGTAATATTATTTTAAAATTTCTTATTTTACAATTTTCTATTAAAAAAATAAAAACACTATGATCCTCATGTGTTTAATGAGTTCAAAAAAATAAATACCTCAATTAAATACATAATCAATACATTACAAATCCATTATCCCAAATTTGTCCCTAAATCAACTGCTTGAATTTTAATCTGGGCAACAATTTTGAAAGTAAGTTAAAAGAATGTCTAAAAAACTATGCATTGTTTGTATTAATTGCATGGACATTGGTAGAAAATGTATATAAAATTTAGGGACAAATTTGAAATATTAAATTTGTAATGTATTGATTATTTATTTAATTGATGCATTTATTTTTTTGAACTCATAATAGAAAATTGTCTATATCTATATACCTATGCATTGTTTGTATTAATTGCATGGACATTAGTGGAAAATGTATATAAAATTTAGGGACAAATTTGAAATATTAAATTTGTAATGTATTGATTATTTATTTAATTGATGCATTTATTTTTTTGAACTCATAATAGAAAATTGTCTATATCTATATATCTATATACCTATAAAATATATGGATGATTGGCAAAGTTTTTGTATTGTGATTTTTCACTACGTTGCCGAAAAACTATGCATTGTTTGTATTAATTGCATGTGAAATAGTGAGAAAAAACTAATGAAAAAATTGATTGATTTTCTACATATTTCTTTCTCATTTTAGCAATTGTACAACAATATTTTTCTAGCATCATATCATCCAATGTATGTGGATGAACGATTCATTTGTCCACACTTTTATAGGTACATTGTAAAATAAGAAATTTTGAAAATAATATTACATAGATATTGAATAGATATTTGATAATAAAAATACATTAAAGAAATAACATTTTCTTGATACATAATTTTTAGAGAAAATATTAAAAGAATAGATTTTTAATTTAAAAAAAATTATGTATTGTTTGTATTAATTGCATGGACATTGGTGGAAAAAATATATAAAATTTAGGGACAAATTTGGGATATTGAATTTGAAATGTATTGATTTTTTTTTTATTTAACTATACATTGTTTGCATTATTTGCATGGGCAATGGTGGAAAAAATATATAAAATTTAGGGAAAAATTTGATATATTGAATTTATAATGTATTGATTATTTATCTAATTGATGTATTTATTTTTTTGAGCTCATTAACACATGAGGATCATAGTTTTTTATTTTTTAAATAGAAAATTGTAAAATAAGAAATTTTGAAAATAATATTACATAGATATTGAATAGATATTTGATAATAAAAAATACATTAGTGAAATAATATTTTCTTCATACATAATTCTTAGAAAAAATATTTAAAAAATAGATTTTTTTATAAAAATAAACATATTTTTCATTAAAAAAATTAAAAGAATATATATTTAACTATTAATCTTATAAAGGTGTAAAAAAAATAACAAAGTTTTTCATTGTAAATTTTCTACTATTCCCGTAAATTGTGTGTTGTTAGATTAATGCATGAAAATTTTCTACACAATCATTAAATACATAACGATCATAATAGTTTTTTTTAATAGAAAATTGCAACATAAGAAATTTTGAAAATAATGTTACATAAAAATTGAATAGATATTTGATAATACAAATACATTAAAGAAATAAAATTTTCTTGATACATAATTCTTAGAGAAAATATTAAAAGAATAGATTTTTTAATTTTTAAAAAAATCATTAAAAATATTTTAAAATATATATTTAACTACGATACTTATAAAAGTGTAAAAAAATTAACAAAGTTTTTCATTGTAAATTTTCTACTAATCCCTTAACTTGTGTGTTAGATTAATTGTATGGAAATTTTCTATACAATTTATGAGCATAATATATAGAATGATATTTGTCATATTAGACGAATAAATTAATTAAGAACTTATATACTTTACTTTCAAAATTGTTTCTCAAATTGAAATTCAAGTCGTTAATTTTATGTTATATAATAAATTATAATTAGCATAATATATAGAATGAATTGAACTGAAACAAATTTTGAAAATATATATATCTAAGAACCACGTATAAGGTATAATAACCTAAAAATCAACCAGATTATGGATTTTATAAATGCATTAATCATAATTTATATAAGTGAAGCACACTAAGGACAAATAATTGTCAATTTAAAATATTTATCACTAACTCGTCAAAATATTATCAAAACTAATGAAATAATAATAATTGATAATAAAATATAACCTATAATACTCAAAATTTGCTTTTAAAATTTGTTTTTAATCATTTTTACACGGTTGAAAGATTTTCTCAAACGGTTATAAATATTAACCACGTGAAAAGTGTGAAAGACGGTTCAATATTTCTAATGATATTTTCAACCAGTTGACAATCTAAACAACAAGATATAGTTTGAAGAGTTAGTCTCATGTGAGACCGTCTCACGGATCTTAATCCGTGAGACGGGTCAACCCTACCCATATTCAAATAAAAAGTAATATTCTTAGCATAAAAAGTAATACTTTTTCATGGATGATCCAAATAAGGGATCCGTCTCACAAATACGACCCGTGAGACCGTTTCATACAAGTTTTTGCCTAGTTTGAAATGTAAAAACTTGTGAATAGTAAAGACACGAGAATTTTATGGATGTAAAACACTCACACGTCACTCCTTCCTCTGTAAAAAGGATTCCAATAAAAGACTTTGTCTTATATATATATATATATATATATGTATATATATATATATATAATATATATATTTATAAGTGCGACTAAAATATTTAAACTTCTTATTATAGCTAACTATTTTAATTTTTCTATCAGATTCGTATTTTATGATATTATTAGTATATTAAAATTCATAATTATTGATATAAATTCTAATAAATAATTTATTAAATTCTTTACTTTCAATTCTTAGTTAAAAAATAATAAAATATATTAGTATTAAATTTCATATTATTATATTATTATATACTTATCATGTTATTGTACTATTGCATATATAATTATTTTTTTCTTATATCTTCATGTGATACTATAATTTATTACTTAATTAGAAACTACACTAAAATATAATTACAAAATTGCATTAAAATAATAAAATAACATGTAGAAAGAAAATTAAAAGGATAAAATATTTAAACTTAGTATAAAGATGGATTATTTGAGAAAGTTAATTTAGGAATTACATTTTATTCTTGAAGTGATATAAGTTATTACAATCAATGTATATTGTAGTGATAATTCATTAGCAATTGTTAGACTATTAATTATATATGATGTGGAATAATTAGGCTACTAATTAATTATATATTAGGTGGAATAAATAAAAAAAATTGATATTTTCTTTTTACACTTACAACAATTAGAAATTTACAAATATATCTTTATTGAATTTTTGGATTTGTATTGATGAGGATGTCATTTTTATCTTTTGACAATTGAAAAAATTGTCAATTATCTACCTTACGTAGCTTTATAGATAAAAAAATATATTTTTATTATCAAACATATATTCATTTTTAATGCATAGATCATATTAGTCCAAATCTCATGACAAATATCGTATTTTAAGAACTTGTCATACTAGAGTTCTTTTTATATAACATATTTAGCTCTTCCTAATTCTATAAATATCAGGTATCTCTTACAACTTTATTGATTCACTAATTATTATCATTCAACACTATTCTTATTGTACACTTATGTTTTGTCCCAGTACTAACTTAAACATCAGAAAGCCTATGTCAGAAACAGCTCCGACGCCCTCTAACTTCTGTTCATGTGTGTAGATCCGAACAGAAGCTCTCCTATGCTCATATTAAATCAACAATGAGTATTTGGCTCACCAGACAGAACTTAAAGTAAATTTTTTGTTACATCAAAGTTGGATGACCAAACATAAACATTGGATCTGCATATGTTCTGTAAAATGCACCCCATCACTTTCTCTAAACGTCATGAATCGGCGTGAATGCAAAATAGTAGATAGCTAGCAGATCATATTTAGTTGCCAAATAGTTTGATTAGATGCTAAAAAATATATGAATGTTGAAATTACGAAGTAAGAAGTTTTGAAATTAGAAATAACCAAAATTTTGGCCTCAGCACTTTTTAATGATACATGAAGATAGTGGAAGCAGCTGAATTATGACGACTGCAAGGCAATTAATCTTTCAACACTAAGCTGAATTAAGATCGTTTAGCGTCAGTAACAAGTCAAATTTCAAAATATATTTTTTTAAAAAAAGTCAAATGGACTTTTATGGTCCCAAAACTAACTAAATCGATCCCTACCAACAACCACTCCGCGGCATACTCGACACGAGTTCTGTTTTCAATACCTATTTTTGAACACGTCAACTAACATATGGTTCAATTCCGTTACAAGATCTAATTAAAACTAGCAAAATATTTTTGACATTTAGAAAACAAAACAAAAATGGAGCTTGCCATCTAATTTCTGTCATTATTGATCCCAAAAACTTTTTGATCTCCAACAGAAATCGATATGAATACATACGATTATCAACTCTGATTTGATATTATTTTTCTTCTAGGAAAATAAAAGAAGATGGCCGGAGGTGGAGGAACGCATGTTTCCAGGGAGCTCGACCAGACTCCGACATGGGCCGTTTCATTAGTCTGCGCCGTCATTATTGTAATCTCTGTACTTCTGGAGAAAACACTACATAAAGTGGGAGAGGTACGAATTTGTATGTAACCTATTATTTGTTGATTTCTAACCAACTAATTAACTAGGGATTTGATCGTGCATGGTTTTGTCAATCATCTTTAAATTAACATGTACAAGTTACAGACAAAAGACACAAACGTGCATGTAGATTCTTGGCTGATTTTTCTGACATTCTTTCTTTCCATTGTGACTTTAACAGCAATTAATTTTATACTTAAATTTGTAGACTTTTGAGAGGAAAAAAAAGTATTCATTGGTAGAAGCTCTGGAGAAAGTTAAAGGGGGTAAGAGCAGCTCCCAACTCTAATAGCTAGCCTATATATATATATATATATATATATATATATATATATATATATATATATATATATATATATATATATATACTATAAATTGACTCAAAATATATATTTTGCGCAGAGCTTATGGTTCTGGGGTTCATCTCGCTTCTACTAACATTTGGCCAAAACTACATTACCCAGTTCTGTATTCCGGAAAGGGTGGCAAACACAATGTTGCCGTGTAAATTAGATAAAGAATATCATGGGATTGGTCGCCGAAGACTCCTGTGGATGCAACGTAGAAACTTGGCAGCCGATAGTCCAGCCAAAGATTGTAAAAAGGTACCTAAATACGAGGAACAACATATTGTTTAACACACTCATTTTTTTATTGATGCCACTAATAATAACAGGGGTATGTGCCACTAATTTCTGTCCATGGGCTACATCAGCTCCATATCTTCATATTCTTTTTGGCTGTATTTCATGTCGTTTACAGTGCCGCAACAATGATGCTCGGAAGGTTGAAGGTATTTTGTCTATAGCATGTTTGGTTTAGTCTATTTCGTGTTGTGAAATTATTCATGGTCGTCTCAGATTCGTGGATGGAAAGATTGGGAAAGAGAGATTGCACATGAATATGATGTATCAAATGGTATCTATCATCCTTTCTAAAAGCCAAAGAATACTAATTACTTTTTAAACTATATACATGAACGCGCCATTAATTTTTGTGTACACAGATCCTTCAAGATTCAGGCTTACACACGAAACATCTTTTGTTAGAGGCCATACCAGTTCATGGATGAAAACACCTGTCCTGTTTTATGCTGTAAAATTCTCATATCTCTTCATTTTCGAACACATATATAGCTTTTGTGAACTGAGCAAACACAATTAATATCGACAGGTCTGTTTCTTTCGTCACATGTTATGGTCAGTTCGCAGAGCCGACTACTTAACTCTACGACATGGATTCATCTCAGTAAGTTCTCTAAATAAGTTGTTCATAAATGGAGGATAAGATTCCATCCATATTCTGATATTACATCCATTTAGGTCCATTTGGCTCCCGGAACTAAGTTCAACTTTCAGAAGTATATCAAGAGGTCATTGGAAGATGACTTCAAAGTCGTCGTTGGAATCCCGTATGATATTTCTCCCACTTTATTATCAAATGATATATATTTTCTTACATATAATAATATTTTTGTCCCACTCTCAGTCCAGTATTATGGATGACTACAGTCGTCTATCTGCTTGTAAATGTAAAAGGTATGTTCTTCCTTACTTATTTTGTAATACCAGTTCCTGCAATTTTATCCGTTTATTTCACTGTCATTTCAGGATGGCATGCTATGTTTTGGCTGTCAATAATGCCCTTAGTGGTATGACTCCCTCACACTCTGGCCAAAGTTTCTTAATCCTGCAAAATTTTAATACTGACTATTTAATTTGCAAAAGATGATTTTGGCAGTTGGAACAAAGCTTCAATCAATCATAACTCAAATGGCTATTGAAATCCAAGAAAGACACGCAGTAGTCCAAGGCATTCCTCTCGTTCAGGTTTCTGATAGACATTTTTGGTTTAACAGGCCTAAGTTGGTTCTTCATCTTATCCATCTTACGCTCTTTCAGGTTGATTTTTTGTTCTGTCCTTGAAAATATTTCAACTAATTTATAGCTTGAGACCATTCTTATATTCTTCTAGTTTTGGTACTGTTCCCTCAACAGAACGCTTTTGAGATCACGTACTTCATATGGATATCGGTAATGATTACATATATGATTATCGATCTTCATAGATATGATCATATCAATGGTTGAACTTGAAATGATAATGATGATGTGGTTGTGGTGCAGTATGAATTTGGATTGTACTCATGTTTTCATCGCAATTTCATTCTTGCCCTCATCAGAGTGGGCATAGGGTGAGTGAGTAATTCTTTCTATTTGCTGGAACTGTGTCACGCACGACTCCATATTGAATTGAATTCTGAAATTGATGGCAGGGTAGGAGTACAGTTTTTATGCAGCTACATTACGCTCCCACTTTATGCACTTGTCACACAGGTAATTTGATGATAAAAGTACTGGCCATCATTAAATTTATTGACCTATATTAATGAAACGCTAGCGTTTATATACGTTCGATCAGATGGGATCACAGATGAAGAAGTCCATATTTGATGAACAAACTTCCAAGGCGTTAATGAACTGGCATAACAAAGTTAAGAAGAAAAATGAACGTGCTCAGCCAAATACACCACCACGTTCACGTAGACTAGGAGGAAGTCCGGGGGATTCACCAGAAAATTCTCCAAATGCTGCAGTTGGATGAAATATTGAAATGGCCGATAAAAAATCCATATCCCCCAGACACATGCCTGACTACACTGCCAATACGGACTTGTTAACCGGCCCATGAATAGATAAATAACATTACTACTTCCTTTCATTTTAAGTTTCTTTCATAACATGGATTAGTTCGTCAGCAAGAACGACTTAGTGATCACATTTTGTTAAAATAATAATAATATATATTTGGTTCACCGCGTTACGAAAATGGGTGTAAAGCAGTGGGTTTGAAACCTTCGTTGGGCTAGATTATTTTTTTAAAATTTAATTTAATTTTTGATGGTCTATCTTTTGTTGAATAATGTGAAATTGATCAGTTCTTGAGTCAATTTTTATTTTCCAAGAAATGAAATTAGAGTTTACAATTTGAGGGTTTCAGAATTTAAAATGTGTAACAATCATGTGTCCAAAACCTAGAATAAAACCTAGTAATAATAGGAAGATATTATGTCAATGAGTTAAATATCACAAGTAGGACTCTTAAAATATGGTATTATCATCATAATTTTGAGCTTTACATGCAGTCACAAGGCAGCCGTGAAACAGTCACGAGGCGTGGTCACGTATTGTTTCAGGACTTCTTCTGTTTTTGTCTTTATTTCATAGTTTCATCTCGACAACTTCAAATATGATAAAAATCATATTTTTAGCCAAATTTGCTACAAGACCATAAAACTTCATTCTAAAACAAAATAACATAAAAGTATATCAATTAAACATATCGAAAGTGACAAAAATGAGAAATTTGATAACAACAATATGAATTATTATGATTTTGTCCCGTGACATCTAAGAACAACACATGAAGAAGAGCCTATAATCAGTCACATCAAGAAATTTGTAGCAAAACTTGTGATGTATACCTTTCATTTCTGTTAAGTCTTGCTCCAAGATAAAAAAACAACTGAGAGCAACCAACAATCATTGAGCACAACAACTAGGGAAAGACAATCTTTTCAGTTCATTCCATCTAGGGAAAAACTGATCCCAAGTTTCGGCTCTGGTCAGCTGGTAGATTCACTTCCCATGATTTATCAAGATGTCCATACAGAGATAAATTTTCCTTCTCTACAAACAAGTGATGCAAGAGACAAGACATGAATAAATAAGACACATAAATCAAAGATGAAGTTAAATCCATATATCACGAAACAATGACGATTGCGATGCACACTAGCCACACGTATCTTTTCACTTACAAAAGCCATTGACAGGTAAAAAAGTCAGGACTTCGCGCACTACTCCATTAGAAGATGTCACATTCAACAATGCAACACTTACATAATAATTTTATTAAACAGAGTATTCATTCCTGAAAGGAATTGTTGATTCCACATTTTACTGAGATTTTATTTTTGTATTTCTAGATAATATAAATGATTTGTTTCCTTAGAAATCGATACTCATTTTATGGGATGATTTATAGCATCAGGGAAAATATCTATAGGATAGGCCATATCTTGAAAAAGAGTTTGATTCCTTTTTAACACACTTGTTTCCTTGATTATAGATGGAGAGAATCGTGAAAGATCGTTATGCAGAAATAAATATGAAAACATCATCAATAAAAAGGTGCGGCAGTAAGAATAGTGGGTGAGATATAAAATCGCCTTGAAGAGATTTTTGACGACACTTTTTTGACAAAGTTGGAGATCAAGGGAGGAATCGCTTAAACTGGAAGGATACTTCCGTTCTGGTGTACTCAGCAGTTGTTCGGCTGTAGCATCTAGTTTTGGGTTAAAAGTTTTTATTTGATGTCGTTTAATTCCTTGGCGTGTCAAGGATTTTATGTTTTATTATTCTCACTAGTATCTGTTTTTGTGTAAACGATTTACATAATTTTCTAGTGAATTTGTTGCCTTGAGGCTTTGCACAAGTATTAGTACTTGTGCATAATTGAATCCTGCTCTTTAGCTACTTTACTCAGTTTATAATTTTGATCAATCAATTTCCGCTGCTGTGTTGTGTGCCGTGTTGACAACACCGACCACAACACTTAATTCTGACATACAAGTTTTTTTTTAATCTTTATTTCCTGACAATTAATGCGCAATAACTCTAACAAGTGGTATCAGAGCCATCACTTGATACACTAAGTGTTTGATTCTGGTTTATTGCTATTTGCAGGAAATACACTAATAGCTCAATGGATTCACTAGGGTCTAACACGGTTTTTAGACCACCAGTCCTAGATGGTTCGAACTATACTATCTGGAAAGTCAAAATGAGAGTGTACATCAAATCTATAGAAGAAAGGGCATGGCAACGTGTTTTGGATGGATGGTCCCCGCCGAAGATAGTTGATGGTGATGGAGACAGTCGTAGCAAACCTGAAAGTTCCTGGTCCAATGATGAAGTTATAACCTCGAACTTCAACTCCAAGGCGCTAAATGCGATATTCACCTCGGTGGATATTAATATGTTCAGTCTCATCACCAACTGCATTTCCGCCAAAGAAGCCTGGGATATTCTTCAAAAGCACTGCGAAGGATCAGAGAGTGTTCGCAGAACCAAACTCAGGATGTTGACCTCTAAATTTGAAAGTTTAAGGATGGAGGAAAACGAGACTATTATGGAATATGATCGGAGATTGCGTGAGATAGCAAATGAGGCCAGTTGTCTCGGCGATTCTATGTCAAATGAAAGACTGGTTAGCAAGGTCCTGAGATCTCTTCCGGAGCGGTTTAATATCAAAATCTATGCTATTGACGAATCCAAGGACACTTCTAAGCTTAATCTGGAGGAACTAATCAGCTCTCTCAGAACATTTGAGATGAATTTAGAGCTACAGACAAGAAGTAAAGGAAAAGCAATTGCCCTGCAAACCATCGATGATTCTGTAAACAACCTAATTCAAGAGGCAAATGAGTCTGATCTAGGTGAAGAAACAATATCCTTGATCACCAAGAAATTTGGCGACTACTTGAAGCGGATGAGAGACAAAAAGAAACCTGTGTCTACACTGAAACCCTCATTCATTCCCACTGAAAGAAACAAAACTTCTGTTCCTACTCAAGGAAATTTCAAATCAAGGAATGAAACCCCAGGTCGACCGGAAACAAAGAAACTTGATTCAGTCCAATGCCGAGAATGCTCCGGATTTGGCCACTATGCCAACGAGTGTGCCAATCGGCTTCGGAGGAATAAAATCATGACAGCCACACTGAGTGACGAAGACACTGATGAGGAATACGACTCCAAGGAAGGAGACGATTGTACCTCTTTTTCTGCTGTTCATCATGATATGTATAGACTGCAGGTTAATCCCCTCGGTGTTGCCACTGGTGTTGCAACACCGGGTCGCAACACTAGCTCAAGATCACTATGCCTTAATATCAAATCTCTGGGAAATTTAGGTTGTACAGACATCAAGGAAGCTGATCAAGAAGAACTAACTGTGGAAACTGTCCAGATGATGTACGAAGAACTCTATGATGACTGGCTTAAACGAAATGAGACAAACTCCAAACTCACAAAAGAGAATACTGATCTAAAGAGCAACTTGTCACGTCTTGAAACTTTGCTGAGTAGGAAAGACATTGAACTATGTAAAGTTAGAGATGAGCTCGAAAAGGCATAAAAAACACATGCAAAATTCAATGCAAGCTCTTCAAAGCTTGATACAATGCTGAACATGGGATCGAGGAGTAAGTCTGGTCTTGGCTATGTTGAAAGCACGTATGAGCATGGAGAGTCGTCCAACACTCGCTCAAAGACCACAGTATTTGTGAAAGGAGAAGATTGTACTGACCCCTTATCAACGGACATGCCTCCAAAAACTGTCCCTACTCCAAAGCCAAGCGCTGAACAAAAACTGAAGTCAGTTGATTCATCCACTTCATTCCCAAAAGCTCACTCCTCAGCAAGGGCGTCACGAATTAAAAAGTGTGCTTCATCAGCAAGACTCAATAAAAGTAAGCGTAATTTTATATGTCATTACTGCCATAAGCCTGGGCACATCAGACCCTTCTGCTACAAACTGAGAAACGATTACTTGTATTGGCATTCAAATGAAGTGTTGCATAAGATGTTTCCCAACACCAAGTACAATACTGGAATCAAGAAACCCCCTGCAAGGAAAATCTGGGTACCCAAAACAGTAACTCTATGCAATGTTATTTATACCTCGTTAAAAACTAACATTTCAGGAGCATGGTACTTTGATAGAGGGTGTTCCCGTCATATGACGGGATCTAAAGAACACCTCATTGATTATGTTGAAGTTGCAAGTGGTCGGGTGACATATGGTGGAGGTGCCAAAGGGAAAATTGTAGGCAAAGGGACTCTGAATGTTGACGGGCTTCCCATACTCCACAATGTTCTCCATGTTGAAGGACTTAACTCAAACCTAATAAGCATAAGTCAACTCTGTGATGACAATTTGCATGTTAGATTCAATAAAGATAAGTGTGAAGTCATTAATAATGCAAATGTTTGTGTGATGACAGGAACCCGGTCTGCTGACAATTGCTATCTCGTGGGCGAAGGCAATGATTGCCGTAGTGCCAAGGTAAGCAACTTGGACCTATGGCACCAAAAACTAGGTCATGTAAGCTTCAAGATCCTGAAAAATCTGAGCAAGTATGAAGCTGTAAGAGGTATGCCCAATTTAAGATCAGATAATACGTACGTCTGTGGGTCATGTCAGAAGGGAAAACAAACACGTGTTGCTCACCCGGTGTTGCAACACTTCGGGACAACACGATGCCTTGAAATCCTACACATGGATCTAATGGGACCAATCGAAGTTGAAAGCCTGGGCGGTAAGAAGTACTCATTTGTTTGTGTTGATGATTTTTTGCGCTTCACTTGGGTAAGCTTCCTTAGAGAAAAATCTGAGACCTTCGATGTTTTTAAAAAACTGCATGCAAAAGTAACCAACTTGTTTGATTTGAGGGTGGTTAAAATTAGAACTGATCATGGAAAGGAGTTTAAGAATTCTCATTTTTCATCCCTGTGTGACAAAAAGGGAATAACACATGAGTTTTCTGCTCCTAAGACTCCTCAACAAAATGAAATAGCAGAAAGGAAAAATAGAACCCTGCAAGAAATGGCTCGGGTTATGCTTAGCTCCAAAAGTGTGTCAAAACGCTTTTGGGCTGAGGCTTTGAATACTGCATGCCATATTTCGAACCGAGTCTTCTTACGAAGGGGATCTACTATGACCTCCTATGAAATTTTGATGGGGAGAAAACCAAACCTTAAATACTTTCATATCTTTGGTTGTGTTGGCTATGTATTGAATGATCGAGACCACCTTGCCAAATTTGACTCCAAGAGCGATAAATGTCTTTTCCTTGGATATTCTGTGAATAGTAAAGCCTATCGTGTCTACAATTTGAGAACTAGAACAACGATGGAGTCAATCAATGTGGTATTTGATGATCTTGCTGATTTGACAGGGAAATCAAAAGAAGATGACACTGAAGGACTACTGGAAACTAATACTGGTGCTGAGACTGGTGTTGAGTCAAGTCCAGCAACACCAAGCACAACACCATCTCAGGATCCTACCGATTCTGTGGAAAATGAAGAAGGTGAGGATGATGTGATTTTGGATGATGTGATAGATATCCCCAGTAAAATTCAAAAGAATCACCCATTGTCTCAAGTTATTGGAGAAGTACATGAAGATGTGCAAACAAGGAAAAAGGACAAGGTGGACTATCGAAAGATGATTGGTCTGGTATGTATGAGCTCCACATACTCTCAGGTTAGTCACTCCTGCTTTGTGTCATTAATTGAACCCAAAAATATAACAGAATCACTTAAAGATGAATTTTGGGTAAATGCAATGCACGAAGAACTTGAGCAATTTGTGCGCAACGATGTGTGGGATTTAGTGCCAAGACCCCCAAATACAAATGTTATTGGAACAAAATGGATTTTTAAAAATAAGACCGATGAATCTGGTAACATTGTTAGAAATAAAGCTCGACTGGTCGCTCAAGGGTACACACAGGTTGAGGGGGTGGATTTTGAGGAAACCTTCGCACCTGTAGCCTGTATTGAGTCTGTCCGTCTGTTGCTCGCCATTGCTTGTCATATGCATATAAAATTGTACCAAATGGATGTTAAAAGCGCATTCTTGAATGAGATCCTAAATGAGGAAGCCTATGTTAGCCAACCAAAAGGATTTAAAGATCCACACTACTTGGACCATGTCTACAAACTGAAAAAGGCTCTTTATGGATTGAAACAAGCTCCTCGAGCATGGTATGGTAGGTTGGCCGACTACTTGATTAACTTGGGCTTCAAACGAGGTGAGGTTGACAAAACTCTCTTTACACAAAAACTCAAGCATGATATTCTGATTTGTCAAATTTATGTGGATGACATTGTATTTGGTGCATCATCACAACATCTGGTTGATAAATTTGTACACCATATGTCTTCGCAGTTTGAAATGAGTATGGTAGGGGAGTTAAATTTCTTTCTTGGATTACAAGTTAAGCAATTACATGATGGAATTTTCATATGTCAATCCAAGTATGCCAAAAATCTGATTAAGAAATTTTTGAATGATTGCTCCAAACACATGAGAACTCCTATGGGGTCCAGTGAGAAACTGTCAAAAGATAGTGTTGCAGACGGTGTTGACAACACCATGTACCGCAGCATTATTGGTAGCCTTCTGTACTTAACTGCCACTCGCCCCGATATCATGTTCAGTGTTTGTCTATGTGCTAGGTATCAATCTGATCCAAAAATATCCCACCTTAAAGCCGTGAAACGCATACTGAGATACATTGCTGGAACTTTAGAATTAGGTGTGTGGTACACTAGAGAAACTAACACCAATTTAGTGGGGTTTTCTGATGCAGACTGGGCAGGGGATCTAGATGATAGAAAGAGTACGTCGGGAGGATGTTTTTATCTAGGAAACAATCTAGTGTCATGGTACAGTAAAAAACAGAATTGCGTGTCACTATCCACAGCCGAATCCGAATATGTCGCAGCAGCAAGCTGTAGTTCACAACTTGCTTGGATGAATCAAATGATAGAGGATTATGGCTTTCATAGTGACAGGATGATAGTTTACTGTGACAACTCAAGTGCGATTGACATATCTAAAAACCCTGTTCAACACTCTCGAACAAAACACATAGATATTAGACATCATTTCATTCGAGATTTGGTTGAAAAAGGAATAATTCGACTAGAGTTTGTTAGGACTGAAAACCAGCTAGCCGATATATTCACGAAACCTTTGGATTTTGAGAGATTTTCCAATCTTCGGAAGTCTCTCAGCATGTGCGTACAATAATCACACACTAGTATTGTCGTCGGTGTTGCCAACACCGGTGACAACACCATTGGTGCATATCATTTCTTTAGGATACTAGACATACTGCATAATCATAATCATCCTATTTATTTGTGTAAAGTCTGAACAGTGAAGGAATTTCTGAAAGGTATCTCCTGAGTGAGTCATACTTTCAATCAAATGTCGAAGTGTAAATTATGCTCAATCCAAGGCATCGAGTAGTTGAAGATATCCACGAAAATCGTGATCGTGTCTAAAGTACAAAAGTGACTTGGAAAATGCGAGCATAAGGAGAAAAACAGAAAAGAGGCAAAACAAAAAAAAAAGGGATAAATAATAATAGAATGGAAAAAGCTACCTAGGGGAGTCCATTGAAGACCGTTCTTCTAGTGTGGGAGCTACCACTTCTATGTAAAAATAATAATGGAAAAAGCTACCTAGGGGAGTCCATTGAAGACCGTTCTTCTAGTGTGGGAGCTACCATTTCTGAATCAAAAGAAAATTTTATGGAAGTTTGACTCAACTCAGTGGTGTTGCCAGGAGGTGTTGCCAACACTCAGTTTAGACACTTCACAATTCATACATTGTCTGACATTTTGTTTCATTCATCTTCCAAAGGCATCTTTAGAACTTGCATATTATTTGTTGGCTCGTGAAGACATCAAAATAAGCTGGAGATCAGACTTGACAGATAACGGTTGACTAAATTTTTTTTTAACCAAAATTTTGAGGATTTGATATGTCTTATCTTCTGTGGGTTACAAATCGGAGTGGGCCATCAGTGGTTTCTCTAAATCCTGAATTTGAAACCTTGGTGAAATTGTTACCGTTGTCGCATGGTAACCCGTTTTTTCTTACCGTTACTGTTGCGTCCATTCGATTCAAATTGTTACCGTTGCTGCTAGGGTTTAAATACCATGTTGTTTGATTTCTCCTGTCTTAATCACATTTCTCTGGCCACTGTGTTTCACGATCACTCATTGCTCTTCGATATTTTTCTGGGTACTTATTGCTCCCAAGCGATACTGAAATCGCCTCTTCTTGGTTATGACAGATCATCAATTCAATCCACAAGACATCCGCAGTGAAATGGAGACAACTCGTAGTGTTCCCAGACGGGAGTCAACACCAGCTCCAACACCACCGCCTGAGACTCCTGCTCCCAATCCTCTGCAAATTGTGCCCGTTCTTCCCCAACTTGCCCCGCTTGAGGAAATTGCCCCAGGAGAACCTGGAAATCCATGGTACCCAGGCATGCCAATCGACTACGAAGCACTACGCCGAGCCTTTCCGCCACAAAACACCACCGCTCTCCGGCGATCTAAACGGCAGGCAGGATATAGTCGCCATTTTGATGCTCCAAAGAAACCGCGGATGGCCACATACTTCACACTCGACCCAGATTTCTCGTCCGGAGATGATTCGAATGATGACAACTTTGAGTTGGTACATCGGAAGCGTTCTGCTCGTGTGAAGAAATTCCTTGCTCCGACCACATCCTCTGCGCAACAACCTGACAGATCCCCGGAAGTCGGTTTTTCTTCAGAGGACGAACAATCCCTGGCTGACTTCCTTAACAACTTACGAGATGCAAAAAACAAGGGTGCTTCGATTCCTCACAAGGATGCAGCCCCACCAGAACCCTCTGATACCTCCTCATCTGACACTTCCATGGAGGCTGAATTTCAAGAGTCTGGTGAGCACTCTGGCCATTCAGTTGACACTGAGGCAGCTGCTGAAAATGTTGGCACTGGTGCTGCACCGGGTGTTGACAACACTGTTGACGAGGACTATAACCTGGCCACTTCCTTCTCTCCTCAATTTTACTCCGAGACTGCTGTGGGCCATTGGTACCTGTATGCAAACATGAATTTTGTTGAAGAACGCAACATTGATTTTGAGGCGTATGGAAGGTACAATCTCACCACATTTTTTAACATCCGCAGGCTAAGCTCCACAGTGAACTCTGTAATGCCTTATGCTAGACGACCTGTTCTTGAATTCTATTGCAATCTGACCACCAGTGTTGGAGATAAGAGGTCACTTAGGTACGGGCGTGTCTTTGTTCGGGATGTCATATATGATTTCTCTCCGCAAATTATCAATGCCTTTTACCATACACCTACCAACGAGAATGTGGATGACCTTCCACATATTGACTACATCACTTCGGTTCTCACCGGGGGATTGGTCACTCAGTATCCACAGCTCCCAGAGTGTCTAGCAGCAGCAAAACTGACATCCTTCTACTCAGTTCTCCACAAAACTGCCATACGCAACTGGACCCCGTCTCGAAACACTACTGTGGTCACCCGCCTTCAAGCCGTCTCCCTATTTACCATCGGCACGGGCCGGAATTTCAACTTTGGGGAGTTAGTGTTTTCCACTGTTATGCAGTTTGCAGAAGGACAGTTGAGGTCTGTCACACTCCCGTATCCATCCCTAATTTTTTGTATCCTTGAATCCCAGGGATTTGTGAAAGCGGAGGATGAACCTCTCATCGACATCGGAGAACCCTTGAAAATTGCCTCCGCTTATTTCAAAGGGACTAGGGTCCTTGATCTTCCCTGGTCTGACGCTGGGGAAACTCCTGCTGCTGCTCCTTCGACCAGATTGTTTGCCACTGGGTTTGCTCCTGCTATGGTTCCAGACACTAATGTTGATCCTAGTGGTAGCACCATTTTTTCCTCTTCATCTACACCAACAGGGTTTCTCCAGCTTCCAACTTCTGCTATCCATGCCCAAATTGCCTTCGGTGTTCAACAGATTCAGCAGGCTCGTGACACCATTGTTCTTGCCAATCAGCTGATCTCACAATCCAATGCAACCATCTCCTATTTTGAAACACAAATTGCTACTCACAACATGTTACTAGGGGGAGGCGTGCATTCTGTCCAAAAAGGGGGAGTAAGGGATGATGATAATAGTAGGGGTAGCGGTGATGGTACCGACCATGATGATACTGCTGGAGCTACTGACTGACAAGGCAGACTACGTTTTTTTCTTCAGACTAAGTTTCTCTTCCTTTCTTTTGCACTAGTGCGCTTAGTTTGTTTTTTTGTTTTGCTGTTTATCTGGGCCTGTCTTACGGTGTTGTGTGATAGTGTTTGCCAACACGAGTCACAACACTACCAACAACACATGGCAAATTTAGGGGGAGTTACATGGAGGGGGAGTTGTACACTGATGGATCATCCCGTCCTAAAGTTTTGTCCAGAAATGCAAAAAAGGGGGAGATTGAAAGGAATTGTTGATTCCACATTTTACTGAGATTTTATTTTTGCATTTCTAGATAATATAAATGATTTGTTTCCTTAGAAATCGATACTCATTTTATGGGATGATTTATAGCATCAGGGAAAATATCTATAGGATAGGCCATATCTTGAAAAAGAGTTTGATTCCTTTTTAACACACTTGTTTCCTTGATTATAGATGGAGAGAATCGTGAAAGATCGTTATGCAGAAATAAATATGAAAACATCATCAATAAAAAGGTGCGGCAGTAAGAACAGTGGGTGAGATATAAAATCGCCTTGAAGAGATTTTTGACGACACTTTTTTGACAAAGTTGGAGATCAAGGGAGGAATCGCTTAAACTGGAAGGATACTTCCGTTCTGGTGTACTCAGCAGTTGTTCGGCTGTAGCATCTAGTTTTGGGTTAAAAGTTTTTATTTGATGTCGTTTAATTCCTTGGCGTGTCAAGGATTTTATGTTTTATTATTCTCACTAGTATCTGTTTTTGTGTAAACGATTTACATAATTTTCTAGTGAATTTGTTGCCTTGAGGCTTTGCACAAGTATTAGTACTTGTGCATAATTGAATCCTGCTCTTTAGCTACTTTACTCAGTTTATAATTTTGATCAGTCAATTTCCGCTGCTGTGTTGTGTGCCGTGTTGACAACACCGACCACAACACTTAATTCTGACATACAAGTTTTTTTTAATCTTTATTTCCTGACAATTAATGCGCAATAACTCTAACAATTCCCACCATTTCATGAAAGAGTCAACTAAGTGAAGTAGAGGTTATCATGTGGAAACATTACATTTCTTCACAAAAACATATTAAAAGTGAATCTGTACACATATGTTTTATTGGCAAATATAAGCATCTCTGGTTACCCAATTTGAAGAAGTAGCATGTTGGAAAAATACAAGTTTTTGTCCCTGTTGACTATCAACGTTAATAGAAAAGAAGAAGAAGACAGCTTCTTTGAACCAAAATTTATAGCTCACAATAGAAAACAAAAAAGAGAACCCAATTGAATAAGAAGAACAACATTTCCGAAAAAACACTTCAAAAAAATAGAAATGGCAAAATAAGCAAGCTCATGTACCTTATTCTATCATACTTATGTAGAAAGGAGCTAATTAGCCCACAAGCTAATGCATATCGACAATTTTAATGGTTCACTCACATCTTCAAGCCGATGATGTAAAGCAGTTTCTGAACTTTCCCATTCTTTGATGAGATTTTTCCAACTTGGAATCAGTAAGATAAATCACATAAGTTTATCAATGACAATTAGAAAAACTATACTTTTCTGACGTTTTTTTTCATCTAAGCTTACCTTGGCAGACCTTGTTCTTGCTCTTTTACCACCATGAAATAGAAGTCTCATGTTTCTCAAGATTAAAGAAAGAAACTGAATAGTGCTTGAGTTCCGCAAAATCTTAAACCTTCCACCAACTTTGCTCGACAAGAACTGCACAATCTGCCAACTTTCTTCTCGTTCGGAAGCTCTTGTAAACATTCTGTAACTTTACACCAGCCTCATGTGTGGGGGGGCTGCTTGGATCCTAGAGCAATGAATTCTTTCGACATATATCTTTATCATCTCCTGGAACTTTTGTATATATAATTGTTTATGTATTCTATGACATATGTTTAAAGATCCTTCCAAAAAAGGTTCTCCAGAGACAAATGATGGCAATAATTTATGTTCAAGGATTTTTTTCCTCAAAACTTATTGTTTGGATGGGAGTCTTCTAAGAATCGTCCCCAAAGTTGATCAATTTCCCAATGACCATTCGATACTGTTCTCTAGATCACAATATATGTCAAGCGGGAAGGAGCAAGATGCCCCCATGCAATTTCTTGAGACAAACAAAACTTCTTCAATGCTATTGCATTCAAGAAATCAACATAAAAACAGAAGCCTAATTACTTTATGCACAAGACTATACTAAACTTTTTATAAATCAAATGCAAAGAACAAATAAAAAGAAAAAAAAATACCATAACTAAACAATAAAGCACTTCAACAACCAAGACCCAACAAACCATGGAAGATATTCGCCGAAATCAGACACTTTTCACAACCAGTTTCAATCCATTATTTTCTGTTGGAATATTTATGTTTTGGTATTAAAAATGATTTAAGGTAAAACTGATCTAATCTATATTGAACAAAGCTAAACCAAGTCATCCGAACCAAACGGAATTGACTGTAACCACCAACTAAATTGGTTGACCTAAACTGGACTAGTCAAGAAAAACTCATTCGAACCTAAACTGAATTATATCAAATAACTTCTTTTTTTTTTTTTTTATCAAGTTAGCAGTTTTTAATCATTCTCAAAGACATCAGTTTACACCATAGGGCCAAACTGATTATTAGATAAGTTTTTTTGTACTTTGCTAACACAGAAAAATCCAACCGCACTACATTTTACATGGATGTAGAAGATTAACACAGACTATCGTTATTTGGAATGGATCTTTTTTGAAGTTTGTGACCGTTGCAATTTGAAGTCTATAAATAAAGATGCAGATCAGTCGATCAGAGGTTACTAACCTACAGAACAAAAAGATTACACAAACAAACATCTAATTCAAGCTTTCAAGCGAAATTAATCATAAAACACACATTATAGAGTTGTTTCTGATCATTCAGGATCATTAAATACTAGGAAAATTCTTTGTAATTCATTGTATTCGAGAACAATTTGTATACCGTTTCTTCATTTAGTTGAGTAGACTAAAAGTTTCTGTTTTTGACAGTGTTAAGTGCAAACTGAACTGGGTTTTTGCAAATTGCTTTTAAATATCAAAGCCTTCTAGTGTGAGCCTTCCCAAAACGGAAAGAAGAGGTGACATAAGAGTTTGAGTTCTCTGAACATCCATAAACAAACTTGCGTACATTTTAATTTCAGTTTATCATTCAGTTCACATAACCAAACCATTATTTGAATTGTTTTAATATGTTAGTTTGGCTTCTTTATGCACATATTTTGTTAGCCATTGACATTGACAATTGAGAATATCAATTTCAGTTCTACCAGATTGAATTATTTTTGAAGAAAGAAATTTTAGGAAGTGTTTATTCAACCCTCTTTTAACATTTTTACCGACTCTATCAAGTGGACAGAGCAAGGCTTAGTCTCGTCCCTGAACGTTTTCTAAAATGACTTTATCCAACAAGATCCCAATTTCTCCTTAGAAGAATTTGATGATTGATAGATAAGGATACATGCTCATTTATCTGTACAAGACGATGATATGTGGTACATCATTTCTGATGGACCAGTGAAAATATGAAACTAAACATTGTTGTTGCTACAACTGATGGATCACCTCAGAATATTGAAAAGCTCATAGATGAATGTACAAACGATGAAAAGAAAGAAGCCAACCCCGATAATGAGGCTAAATTCATACTGTATAAAACTCTTGACAAAATACTTTCAGCAAGATCAAGATGTGCAAGATAACAAAAGAAATTTGAGAAAAACCGATTCAGTTGTGGGGGATAATGAACAACAGAAAGAAAACGAACTTTTCGTTTCTACACAAAAGTTTGACAACATCAATATGAAGGAAGGAAAATTAATGTCTGTGATGAACGATTAAGCAGCATTATCATTGAATTGAGTGAATTTGGAAAAGTGTAAAATAACCGAGAAATTATTTTGAAATAATACATGGATTGCCCAAGGAGTGGGATGTGAAGACAATGAAAATGAGAGAATCAAAAAATTGAAACAAACTGGAACTAAATGATCTGTTCGTAGATCTAAAATCTTATGAATTTGAGTAGCAAACCAGAGAGGAAAATTAATCTACCTCTTAGTTGACCACAGCCTGAACATCAATTTTGAATGAGAAGTCAGCTGAGCAGTTAGAAGTGATGACATGTCACTATTTGTGAAGAAGTTTGGAAAGTTTCTAAGGAAGAATTAAGGCAATTTTCAAGGCTCTCACCGAATATCTTATCAGAAGAGGGAATTAACTGATGATTCCAACGCTTTTTTCAATTGTGGCAAAACTGGACACTTTATAGCTGACTGTACCAAACCGAAGAGGTATGACAAAGGATCGTTGAGAAAGGCAAAAAGTCCTTTGATAGAAATAGATTCAAAGATGAGAATAGATCCTTCAAGATTTTGAATAAAGTGTTGGTGGCCGAAGAAAGCAAGTCAAAGTGGGTTGATTGTGACAGTAAATCATCTGAGTCAAAAAGCTCAAGCAGTTCGAGTGACGATGAAAAAGTGAAGTGTTGATGGTCAATGACGCCCGAAGTTGAATTTTCCTAGGACAAAGTTTGTTTAGCTTGTTAGTTTGGGAAGCAAGTTATGTCATCTTTTAAGAACAAATGGTGTAACTAATCAAACCGAAGCTTAGAACCGTTGCATATGGACTTGTTGGGTCATATCCTGATCATGAGCTTAAGTGGAATGAAATACACTCTAGTTATTGTTGATGATTTCTCAAGATTTACTTGGTTAATCTTTTTAAAATCAAAAGACCAAACTGCTACTCAACTGATCAAGATTTTCTAAAGAATTTTAAATGAAAAATCAAAAAAGACTGACCAAATCATATCTGATAGAGGACTGAATTTGTCAATCAAACTTTTTCTAATTTTTTAGAAAGCCATGGAATCGGGCATGAGTTCTCTGCGGCTAGAACACTTCAGCAAAATGGAGTTGCTGAGAGGAAGAATAGAACTCTTAAATAAGCTGCTAGAACAATGCTTGCTGATTCTGGTATTTCTCAAAAGTTTTGGGCTGAGGCAGTGAACACTACATGCTATACTCAGAGCAGGATTAACAAGAAGCATGGCATGACACCATATGAGATCTGGCATGGCAAGCAACCTGTGGTGTCCTATTTCAAAATCTTTGGTTGCAAATGTTTAATCTACAATAATGATAAAAATCATCTGACCGCTTTTGATGCTAAGTCAGATACGGGTATATTTCATGGTTATTCTTCAGTTAGCAAAGCGTATTGAGTATTTAACAAAATAACTTTAAACGTTGAAGAATATGTGCACACTGTTTTTTACGAAACAATGTCAGCTCATCAGACAACTGATCCAACTGAACTGACCAATCGTTTTGAAGAGATCAATCTAGGGGATGAGATTGAAGATGAGATTCATACCAACAAAAACACACTTCATCTCCAGAGCCTGAGCTATTTGATCAATCAGTTGACTAAAATGATGGTCCCGTTGACCTGTTTGCTAATGCACAAAGATAATTTGATAACCAAACTAAGCACGACCAAACTGATTCAGTTCCACATAACATTGATGAACCCAATTATATATGGAACAAGAATTATCCATCAGACTTAGTAATAGGTATAACATCTGCTCTGGTGATGACCAGAAGACTGTAAGAGTAGATGCCCTGCAAGCCAACGGTTGGCTAGGGATTTTATTGACTCAACTGAAATAAACAATCTTTATTTTAATATAATTTAACATTTTATGGTCTTGTTATACTTTATCTGTATACCCATGCAAACAGCATAGATAAAGTCCTTGATTATGCTTTAATACAAATGAATCGTACTTCGATGTTGAAACTCATTTGTAAATACTGCATATTCTAAATTCGTTCCTAGTCGATTCAGCCGCCTAAAACAGGGATAAAGGCCGCTTGAGCTCGAGACTAGCATCTGTGATGTTGTGTACTGTGTTTCTTGGTAAGGGCATAGAGACGTCCAAACATGCAGATGGGTAGTCATATGATGATTTTACCGAACAACCCTTCCTCGGACTTTCCAAGTGGTTATCATTCATCGAGAGGATAAGTCTGTGGTTATGATTGTACACCATTAGTCCTTACGACCTGGGACAACACTGAGGCTCTATATGCTAGGACTGAGCTTTGACTCGTTTACCGGCTCCAGGAGAGTCATCAGGTGGCAAGGTTGGGTACAGTTGCGACACATATAGGAGCCAGTGCATTGTAGTCGGGGATTCACCGCTCACCTACGGGTGTGGATATCCTATGTGATATAATGAAGTAATAGTACACGCGATGCCACTATTATAGTTATCACATTGTTATCGAATTAATATGCAACCCTCGATGAACCAATGGTTGCAGATTCGATCGGGATATATGAGATGAAGGGACCGTACTGTACGCTAATCATAATCGACTGGTTCTTGCAGGCACTATCAGTGATACCTAGGGGATCATGGGGCGATGCTACTAGACGCTCTTACCATGATCCGATGGGTGCAGTCAGAAATGAATTCTGACATTCTTAATCAAAGTGTTGATGAAAAGAATGTGGCTAACTAGGGTAAGCCCGAATAGGAATAAATATTATTCTGAATCACAAAGAGTTGTGAACCCACGGCTAGCTGTATCCCTGAACCATTGAGGGTCACACAAGCTGTAAGGACCGTGTATCGTATTATCGTAAATCCTACGTGATTATCGGTAGTTTATGAAATTGTCATATGATTATGCAATTGATGTATATTATGACAATGAAATTGGGAAATGAATATTGAATATGAATTGATGTGGTATGAATTTGATTTGAAAGGCCGGACGCCAATAAGTACAAAATCAAACAGTCTGTACAGAACATGTGGCGCCCGAGCGGTAGAAAATTACCGCCCGAGCGCCAGGGTATCTGAAATGAGTATTCAGGCAGAACACCCCGCGCCCGAGCGGTAATAGTTGACCGCCCGAGCGCGGTATAAAGATTTCTCGGGGACAGAACATGCCGCGCCCGAGCGGCAATATGTGACCTCCCGAGCGCGGTGTATTTGAAGTTCGGGGGCAGAATGTCTCGCGCTCGGGCGCGAGAATTCTACCGCCCGAGCGGGAGAGGCGGTGGGATGAGGAAAAATTCTTCTTTCCTTTTTTCCTCCGTCAGATAATTTCAGAGAATTCGAGAGACGCGAAGGAATTTTGATTTCTTTCTTCCAAATCGACTTTGAAACGCCGTCTAAACGCAAAACAAATTATATATTTGTAATCTGCGCGTTGAGGGCTTCAGACTGAGGTAATTTTCTTCTGATTTCAGCAGCTTGAAATATTAAGTGCTGGAATAGCTTGTATTTGAAGTTGAATTTCTGATATGTAGTAGAATAAACGACAAGAAACTTGTATTCGAAGTCGGAATTAAATTATGATATGATTTTGATTTGATATGAATTTTTGAAGTTTCAAATGATATTTGAAACTCATATTAATGATTTTGGAGTATGTTATTGATTGAAATGAGTATGTAATTGATGTAGATAAAGCGTTATATCAATATCTTCAGGCTACATCAATTGGAAACGAAGAATTGAGGTATGTTGCGACCGGGTAACATACGACAGGTATCTGTATTATATGATATATGTCGATTTGATTGGATTGATTGGATTGGAATACGTGTCTATGTGCCTATTTGATGATTTGATGTGGCATACATGACATTGAGATTGGAGTGTCGATGTATAAAATAAATGTTTTGTTAACACACATCATTTTATGCATACATCGATACATGACATGCACGTTGAGCTATGATCCTTGGATTACCCTGATATGATTGGATTGGATTCCGGGGTTTGTGAACACAATCGCTATGCCGGTATTATATGACCCGTAAAGCATAGACAATTGTGGCCCCATATGATTGGATATGAGATGTGGGATTGATGGCGCTTCGTCGACGCTATCATATGTGTATTCCCATATCGGCCGGTGTGCCAGCTCGAGCATTGATTTGATTTGATAGCGATTCGATTGATTCTGACATGTGCTCAGAGAATGGGCATTTGACCTGATACCTCCACGACATACATGCATTGCATACCATATATCATTGTTTAGATACTTGTGGTATATATTGTGGTTGTTCCATACGGAGCTTTGCTCACCCCAAGGGGGGCTGTTGTTGTCTTTGTGTGTGGACAATGGCAGGTACTCCAGGATATCAGGAGACCGGAGAGGGTACTTCTGGTGGGAGCCACAGCTTGGGCTGAGGTTTTATGTTTATGTCTGATTCCCAGTATATATATATATGTATCTATATACCAGGGCATGTCCCGAGGATATGAGATGTTTGTATGTGATTGATTACGTGTGGGCGTGTTTATGATTTGAATTTAGATACTATTTTTAGTATTTAAATATCAGAAGAGATATTTTGGGCTCATTGTAAAGAAATTTTAAACCCGTTTTCCGCTGTGATTAATTAAACCCTAATCAGATTGCATTGTAATAACGATTAGGAGTTAAGGACCCCACACAGGATGGTATCAGAGCATAGCTGGGAATGCTCTATTGAGTCTTGTGTACACTTGAATAGGCACAAATGAATTGTGCGTATGTGTTTGATTTATTTGTATTACTTGCTCTTATGTGATTTGATTTGAGTAAGTATCTGATGAGATTGATGATATGAGATGATGAGATTATGAATTGATATGAAATTGTGATATTCATCTTTTGATTTGTAGATGGATCACACAAATGAAACTGCGAGTAGCAGTACTGAGAGGATTGTTGGGCAATTTGAAGGATTGTCCATGGATGTTGTGATGGCTCGATTCCAGGATCTGAAACCACCGAAGTTCTGTGGCACTGAGAGTGCTGAAAGAGCCGAGGCCTGGCTGAAGGATATCGAGCACTTGTTTAATATTGTTGAGTATTCCAAGGCTCGGCGACTGAAACTTGCTTTGTATCAGCTGAAGGACCGAGCTAAATCTTGGTGGGAAGCCGCTGAGATTGGATTAAAAGAGGTCGGGACTGAAGTCACATAGGATGTCTTCAAGGCCAGTTTTTGGAGCAGTATTCTCCTCCTTCGTATTATACTGCTCAGGAGAATGAGTTTAATAATCTGCAGCAAGGAACGATGACTGTTGCAGAGTATGCTTCTAAATTTTCTACTTTGTTGAAGTATGCACCTCACGTGGCTGGGAATGCGAGGGCAAAATATAACAGGTTTGTAAATGGTTTACATCCTGCTTTGTATACCTATGTTGTTTCTGGATTGCCTACCAGCTACGCAGAGGCAGTTGAACGAGCTAAGGCAGCCGAGGCTGGACTTAGGCGGGGAGGTCCACAGTATACTCCTCCACCACCGGTGTCAGCTCAGCAGCCTACTTTGCGACCGAGAGGTAAGAAGTTCAAGAAGACTGGCTCTGCTTCTTCGTCTTCTTCGAGTTCGAGTGGATCACAGCGAGGGAGTCCTGTGATTGCTCCCTATTGTAGTCATTGTGGAGGCAAACATACTATCGAGCAGTGTCGAGGTATGTTTGGTACTTGTTAACAATGTGGGCAGGAAGGCCATTTCTCTCGAGTATGTCCAAACAGGGGTACGACTTCTGCTCAACCCCAGCCAGGATTTAGAGGTGGCCCTAGTATGATGAGACCTGCTGTTCCTGTTCCATCTTTTCAGCAGTCGAGTGTCCCACGATATCGAGGACCGGGTGGTCAGAGTGCCCAAGTTCCTCCTCAAGTGAGAGTGTATGCCATGACTGAGGATCAGGCGAGAGAAGCTCAGGGTGGTGTGATTGCAGGTATTTGCACGCTTTGCAATTATCCTGCACGTGTTTTATTTGATACAGGAGCATCTCATTCATTCATATCTCATGCATTTGTTGCATCTCACGATATCGAGTGTACTCCGTTGTATGATACTTTGTCGATAGCCACGCCAGCAGGGAAGATTATATTGTCTGAGAAAGTTGTGCATAATTGTGTATTGATATATGAGGATAATGTGATATTTCTGAAATTGATTGTCCTCCCTATGCACGACTTTGATTGTATTGTTGGCATGGATATCTTGACGACAAATCGAGCTACTGTGGATTGTTGTCATGGAGTAGTTCGATTTCGACCTATTGATGGACCCAAGTGGAATTGTTATGGAAGGGTTCCCAAGCCAAAATTCCATTGGTATCTTCCATGGAAATGTCTCGACTGTTGACTAGCGGAGATGAGGGTTATCTTATCTACGCTATTGATATTTCGAAGAAGGAGTCTTCTTTATCGGAGATTCCAGTTGCGAAAGAGTTTCCGGATGTATTTCCCGATGAGATTCCTGATTTTCCTCCTCATCGAGAAGTTGAGTTTAGTATTGATCTTGTGCCGGGGACTGCGCCTATTTCTAAAGCTCCCTATTGCATGGCACCATTGGAATTGAAAGAATTGAAAGAACAATTACAGGATCTTCTCGATAAGGGATATATTCTGTGGGGACCCGGACGCTAATCATTTCCTTAATCGTCTTTGGGATTTATTTATCTGTTCTGATAAACATGGTCTAAAAATTTTTTTCTTTTTAAAATATAAACGCGGAAGGTAATGGCATCTAATAGTATACATATCTGTATAAAATACATTTCAGTATTAAAATACAATAATCTAGTCTAAGGTTCAACTACTAAATTCAAGTAATAAAACCAAATCTACTGTAAGTTCGGAATCACCACGCTAACTCGTCTTCTCTCATCGTCATCTCGACCCTGATCCAGCCCCACCTGTTGTCATGCACACATACAAAACAAGACAACAGCCGGATAACTCCGGTGAGAAATAAATCCCAGTATAAAACATGGTAAACATGTATATACATAAAATAATTCATGAAACATGCTATCACGAATAAAATCAAAACATTAGATTTCATAAGCTATGAAATCTAATCACAACAAGCATGCACTTCAAATCAGCTAAACATGCATATAACCAATCTAAATCATAAAAACATGCTAGCACAACTGGAAGCAATAATGATGGGTCCCAAGATCTAGGAGCCACATCCATATAAGCATGCAGTTCTAATCAAATTATGTCTAGACTTGACTCGATCTATAACTCTAGGGATCCCGGGGTGAATAAGACGTCACTACCTACCCTCCAATCGGGGTAATGTACGTCTCATTCCTAGACTTCGGTCTGAGCTGTATCAACGGCGGCAATAAGAGTAATACCTATTCCTATGCTGAGATACACCGAAACATCTAGCTATTTGACAATGCCTGTCAAAGACTCTCCTATCTTAGATGCAATGAATAACAATCTGTAAACAAAGCATAATCATATTCATAGCTGAATATGACAATAATCTCACACATATGAATACAATTCTATAATCAAAGCATAAACATAATACAATATAGACAACAGTCTAGTATGTGATTTTGTTGGGAAACTCAAATTAATCTGATTTGAGTTGTAACTTCCCATATATCACATGAATTATACCTTTATCTTCCCCGTCTGAGGAAGAAGAAGTCTCGAAGTCCAGTCTGTCCATTGTCAACCTGAAATGACAAGAATAAATACACTGTATCAATGTGTAGCTCAAACACAATCTGTTCTGATCAATACCCAATTCAGTACAAAATCTGATCACATCAACAATATCACGAGATAATAGAAACCGATACTGAATCTGATCAATCTGTACCCACTGATGTTTAGACGGCATAACACTACAGTTTAGTAACTCCGTCAGTCTTAACATCACAATTACACTACCAAAATTCCTAATAAATCTCAGTACAATCTATAACTTCAGTATCTGTACACTTTAAGATGAATAACAGCATAATTCTGATAGTAATCTCAATCAAATCAACTCTAAAATTCATAACAATTCCATAAACAATCTGTTTCTAAATCTGACTTCGATTCTACAATATCTACGGTAGTAGAAACACCATATCTGAATCATATTCAATTCTAACAACATCATAAATTCAAATCTTGTCTAAACGTAATAAAACTTACGTCCTTGCGTAGCCTGCGTTTATAGGAACACAATACCGAAGTCGGATTTCAATTTGGATAGACGGTTTGTTTGAAAATCAATTTCTAAAATCAAGAACAAAGCTTTTCCCCCAAACCGATTTCCTCTCTTTCTTTTCTTCTGAATTCGAGATTTGCA
The DNA here is from genome assembly GCF_022965805.1 of Primulina eburnea. Lineage (NCBI taxonomy): Eukaryota > Viridiplantae > Streptophyta > Magnoliopsida > Lamiales > Gesneriaceae > Primulina > Primulina eburnea. The sequence continues at coordinate 39,315 of NW_027330944.1, forward strand.
TGTGTGTATATATCTATATATATTGCATGAAAATCGTACGTGTCAACTCCGAAATTCGCCACAAACCACTCGCGCATATGCGCGCTCATTCTCGCGCATATGCGCGAGACTCTCGGCCTCGACACAATCGCTACTCGTCCTCGCGCGCATATGCGCGTTATCACATCGCGCATGTGCGCCCCGCCTCGTGCATGTGCGCGCACCCCTATCGCGCATGTGCGCGAGACTTTCTGCTCGGCACTAATGATTCTCGCGCATATGCGCCCACTCGCCCGCGCATATGCGCCCATGGTACTGGGCGCTACGCGCATATGCGCGAAGTCCGTTCGCGCATGTGCGCGCATGGCTCGGCCGCCTCCGCGCATGTGCGCGACTTCATCCGCGCATGTGCGCGAAAGGTGCTGCCCATCTCGTGCTAGACTCGCGCACCTCCACGCGCATGTGCGCCCTCTCACTTCTTGCACACACATTTCACACCTTTATCATGTGTTCTAGTCCGATCCGTTCCGTCTATAATCATCTCGATTAATTCTATAAATCATTTCAGATTAATCTTTGATTACAGTAATCATATCCAAATCATTCCAGATTACGGTAATTAAATTCTCGGGCATTACATTTCTCCCCCTCTTAGATCTGAGTTCGTCCTCGAACTCACCAATCATCAAACCAAATCTATCAGAAGAACTGTATAACAGAGTTTAACATCCAACCCCATTTCACTAGCCGAATCAATCCTATATTACTGGCTATACAATACCCATATACTGGCTATACCATACCCGTATATGCCAATTGCAATCCATAACAAAGCAATACCACCTGTAGTTGTTATTCCATCTGTTTATCCCAATTAAGGACATATTCCATCGTCGGCTCCAAATACCAATCGTCATCATCCGACATTGGTTTCCTAATTTATTCTGCACTAGAGTTCTATCAACATCTTTGAATATCTAACTACCCGCTGACTACCTGTCAATCTGTAACAAGTCTGAGCGAAACAACTTAGATATAACCTACCATAAGTGCAAACTTCATCACAATCACATCAATCTGATTATTTCTTTGACAATGATCTCTGTCATTTGGTTCTGTTTGTACATCATCTGATACAAACTAATAGATAGAGATTGAATAATCTATCACTCATAATCACGTCATATCCCAAATCTGGATAAAATGGCGGTAATATCATTACAAAAGCCATAGAAATGTATTCCCATATCTATTCAGGAATATACAAAGTCGGTAATCATCTTCTGATCCCTAGCTTTCTGGCTTCTTTTGTTAGCGATTCAGACCTATCAGTACACTTTCTGCCCATATTTCTGTACAAATTCTGTTACCACTGATCCAATCTGTCTATATCACCCCTATCTGTTCGAATATCATACCTTTTGAATCATCTGAATAAAAAACTGAATCCCTTACTGTGCATGTCTGACACTACCTGTGGCTTCAGCTTCGAACTATCCGGTATAAACAACCAGTTAATAATATAAACATAAATAAGAAATACCTACCTGGTATTCGGCTCTGACTATCAATACCAAAAGCTGTAACAATTTGAAACATTCTGATATAACACGATAATCGGTCTTATACAAAACACAAATTACATAGCTGTTATACTGATCTGATCAACAAAATACAGTTCTGAACATTCTGATTACATCTCTGAACTGTTTACACTAGTCTGCATCACACACTGACTCCCAATAACATCAAATTCTGAATAGAAAGAACCTATACATATCTAGTGAGTTTAAGAAAACTCATAACATAATAGATTCTGGTTGGCTGACCAATCTTCATACTGTCCGGATCAACTGCTATATTTCATCTGCAATTAGAATATACTCCCAAACAATATAAGATGTCTCAAATACTGATTTAGAATCATAACAATACTCAGCAGATGTAAAGAAATGCAAGAAAAAGATAATCAGAATAAGATAAGCTGTCCAAATCAGATAAGAAAGTTCTGACATATCTGACATTCTGCTAATTCTGACATTCCTGATACCACATAGTCTGAATATAAACCTGTATCAATAACTGCATTCGAATCTATACCTGACCCATTGCTGTATACAATAATCACAGTTCTCGGAATATTTAACCCAGTCTTCAAATATTCAATATAAACACTCAGATGCTGTGGATATATCCCGAAATCATAGATATAACAAGCATAATTCTTCAAAATACCCCTGAACATATAATCTGTCAATCTAAAAACAGAACTAAAATGTCTTCAAGAGAAATACACAATCAACTGGATTCTTTAGCCCATACTTTAATCTGTCAATTCTTTCAATTCTTTTCTGATAGAGAACCCATCTGACATCTTATCTAAGCAAACACCAGTCAATTATGATATTACTATCAAATTGTAGGCTCGATTTCAGTGGATCTACTGAATACATAAGGATACCATCTGTTTCTTTCTGTATTAATCGAGTCCTAAATCCTAAACTTTTCTAAGGACTTCTGAATCTAAAATCCTCATTTATCAACTAAATCTGGTCGTACTTTTACTATTTCTGGAATACATGCTACGACATTTCAGTACTTGTTTAGCATTATATATCCATACTGAGATCGAAATCATATAACACAAGTAATATATCCATACTGAGATCGAAATCATATAACACAAGTACATCATAATCTAACCCAATCCCGGGTTCACCTCACTGTAGTATATAACATGTCCCAGAAATCTCTGATATCAACATATTCCTCAAAACAGTAAGGAAATCAATACTACAGCACAAACAGACCCCATAATTATAGCATATCACCATGCTACTCAATCACAGATATTCATGAAGAATGCATTAGTATATATCAATACATCTGCAATATAATCATAAAGAATAGTACCTGTTGTAGTTTCTGGGTTGTTTCTCAGTCATTACCACTAATGACTCTGCTCTTTAAGATCTTCGAAAATGTTTCTGAGGACAAACTTTAGCAAAGTGTCCCGTCTGCTTACAGATATTGCACCTACCAAGCACTCCTTTGCATTGCTCTGGGGAATGTCTCCCTCCGCAAGTCCTACAATACACTCCGGTATAGCTCGGACCAGGACTGCTAGAACTAGAGGAATCACTTCCTAACTTCTTGAACTGTTTCTTTTGAATTCTCAATGGTTCTTTTTCCTTACCACTACGACTGCCAATCTCTACTCTGGAAGGCAGTTGCTGTGCAGTCTGTTTTGGACAAACATTTGATGTTCCCTGTTGTCCTATCAGAACCGTTTCTGCTCTTTTAGCTCTATTCAAGGTATCCGCAAAATTACTTGATTGCTTCATATTTACCAACGTACGTATTTCTGGATTCAGTCCTTGAATGAATTGGCTAGACATAGCATCATCATTTCTAGCCACAAGAGGAGCAAAACGTAGAAGTGTGAAGAACTGTGCCAAGTATTCATCAACACTTAAAGGACCCTGTCTCAGGTTCGCAAATTCTGCACTTCTTCCAGTCTATATGAGGTAGGGAAGAATCTTTGATAAAACTCAAATCTAAAGGTCTTCCACGTGATCATTGAACGACTCTGCTCTAAGGCTCCTTTGGTGAGTAACCACCATCTTCTAGCAGTCTCTTGCAACTGGTTCTCAATAAGCCTAATTCTACACTCATCTGTGAAATTCAGGAATTAAAATAACATTTCTGTCTCCTCTAGCCATTTCTCACAATCTACTGACGTCTCAGTTCCCTTCAGAGTTGGCGGTTGAAACGACTGAAACCTCTGTAACTGTGTTTCCATCTGAATTTCTGCCACATCAATCTGAGATTCTGTTCTATCTGTCTGATAATATGACGTGCTGCCTTTTTCTGGACTTCTGCGGGGAGCTATATCTGATTACCAAAAACATCAGTAATCTCATACCACAAATCTGTTTCAAATCTTTTCCTGACCATCTTACTGCTGGTCATGAATCCGATCTGATTCGTATTCCAGAATACATAATACCAATTCAAATCATATAATCAGGTAAACATGTATCTTAAAGCAGTAACATATAGCCTCATGCTAGCATCACAATGTCAATCAACATGAAAATCAATCTCATGCTAGCACAGACATGCAAGGAAAGAAAATTCCTCTACCCCGCTCATTCTCTTCTATCTTAATCTAAGTCAATCTAAAAGATCTATCAACTCTGACTGTCTCAATCTAAAGGATCTATCTCTAAAAGATCTATCGCAAAAGGAACTATCGGCTCTGATACCACCTGTTGTGGGGACCCGGACGCTAATCATTTCCTTAATCGTCTTTGGGATTTATTTATCTGTTCTGATAAACAGGGTCTAAAAATTTTTTTCTTTTTAAAATATAAACGCGGAAGGTAATGGCATCTAATAGTATACATATCTGTATAAAATACATTTCAGTATTAAAATACAATAATCTAGTCTAAGGTTCAACTACTAAATTCAAGTAATAAAACCAAGTCTACTGTAAGTCCGGAATCACCACGCTAACTCGTCTTCTCTCATCGTCATCTCGACCCTGATCCAGCCCCACCTGTTGTCATGCACACATACAAAACAAGACAACAGCCGGATAACTCCGGTGAGAAATAAATCTCAGTATAAAACATGGTAAACATGTATATACATAAAATAATTCATGAAACATGCTATCACGAATAAAATCAAAACATTAGATTTCATAAGCTATGAAATCTAATCACAACAAGCATGCACTTCAAATCAGCTAAACATGCATATAACCAATCTAAATCATAAAAACATGCTAGCACAACTGGAAGCAATAATGATGGGTCCCAAGATCTAGGAGCCACATCCATATAAGCATGCAGTTCTAATCAAATTATGTCTAGACTTGACTCGATCTATAACTCTAGGGATCCCGGGGTGAATAAGACGTCACTACCTACCCTCCAATCGGGGTAATGTACGTCTCATTCCTAGACTTCGGTCTGAGCTGTATCAACGGCGGCAATAAGAGTAATACCTATTCCTATGCTGAGATACACCGAAACGTCTAGCTATTTGACAATGCCTGTCAAAGACTCTCCTATCTTAGATGCAATGAATAACAATCTGTAAACAAAGCATAATCATATTCATAGCTGAATATGACAATAATCTCACACATATGAATACAATTCTATAATCAAAGCATAAACATAATACAATATAGACAACAGTCTAGTATGTGATTTTGTTGGGAAACTCAAATTAATCTGATTTGAGTTGTAACTTCCCATATATCACATGAATTATACCTTTATCTTCCCCGTCTGAGGAAGAAGAAGTCTCGAAGTCCAGTCTGTCCATTGTCAACCTGAAATGACAAGAATAAATACACTGTATCAATGTGTAGCTCAAACACAATCTGTTCTAATCAATACCCAATTCAGTACAAAATCTGATCACATCAACAATATCACGAGATAACAGAAACCGATACTGAATCTGATCAATCTGTACCCACTGATGTTTAGACGGCATAACACTACAGTTTAGTAACTCCGTCAGTCTTAACATCACAATTACACTACCAAAATTCCTAATAAATCTCAGTACAATCTATAACTTCAGTATCTGTACACTTTAAGATGAATAACAGCATAATTCTTATAGTAATCTCAATCAAATCAACTCTAAAATTCATAACAATTCCATAAACAATCTGTTTCTAAATCTGACTTCGATTCTACAATATCTACGGTAGTAGAAACACCATATCTGAATCATATTCAATTCTAACAACATCGTAAATTCAAATCTTGTCTAAACGTAATAAAACTTACGTCTTTGCGTAGCCTGAGTTGATAGGAACACAATACCGAAGTCGGATTTCAATTTGGATAGACGGTTTGTTTGAAAATCAATTTCTAAAATCAAGAACAAAGCTTTCCCCCAAACCGATTTCCTCTCTTTCTTTTCTTCTGAATTCGAGATTTGCATGTGTGTATATATCTATATATATTGCATGAAAATTGTACGTGTCAACTCCGAAATTCGCCACAAACCACTCGCGCATATGCGCGCTCATTCTCGCGCATATGCGCGAGACTCTCGGCCTCGACACAATCGCTACTCGTCCGCCTCCGCGCATGTGCGCGACTTCATCCGCGCATGTGCGCGAAATGTGCTGCCCATCTCGTGCTAGACTCGCGCACCTCCACGCGCATGTGCGCCCTCTCACTTCTTGCACACACATTTCACACCTTTATCATGTGTTCTAGTCCGATCCGTTCCGTCTATAATCATCTCGATTAATTCTATAAATCATTTCAGATTAATCTTTGATTACAGTAATCATATCCAAATCATTCCAGATTACGGTAATTAAATTCTCGGGCATTACATATTCGACCGAGTGTATCACCTTGGGGAGCTCCAGTTTTATTTGTTCGAAAGAAAGATGGTACGATGCGAATGTGTATCGACTATAGGCAACTGAATCGGGTTACTGTGAAAAACAAGTACCCACTTCCGCGTATTGATGATTTGTTTGATCAGCTTCAAGGTACTTCTGTATACTCGAAGATTGATCTTCGTTCTGGGTATCATCAAGTACGAGTTCGAGACGAAGATGTGCCCAAAACTGCTTTTCGTACGAGGTATGGCCATTATGAATTCTTGGTTATGCCTTTTGGTCTTACGAATGCTCCTGCTATCTTTATGGATTTAATGAATCGTGTCTTCCGAGATTATCTTGACCGATTCGTTATTGTTTTTATCGATGATATTCTTGTCTATTCGAAATCGAAGAAAGAGCATGCTGAACATCTGAGACTGGTACTTCAAACTCTTCGTACTAGTCATTTATATGCCAAGTTGTCCAAATGTGAATTCTGGATGGACAAAGTGGTATTTCTGGGCCACGTCATTTCGAGACATGGCATATCTGTTGATCCTGCGAAGGTCGAAGCTGTATTGAATTGGCCAAGACCTACGAATGTTCCTGAGGTCCGTAGCTTCATGGGTTTAGCTGGATATTATCGTCGTTTTATTGAAGGATTTTCGAAGATAGCTAAACCTATTACTCAACTGACACAGAAGAATCAACGATTCATTTGGTCAGATGAATGTGAAGCTAGTTTTCTTGAATTGAAGACGAGATTGACCACTGCACCTGTGCTTACTATTCCCTCAGGTACCGGAGGATTTGTGGTTTGTACAGATGCGTCTGGTAAAGGGTTGGGCTGTGTTCTGATGCAACATGGCAAAGTGGTTGCTTACGCGTCTCGTCAATTGAAATCTCATGAAACACGTTATCCTGTTCATAATCTTGAATTGGCTGCCATTGTGTTTGCTTTGAAGATTTGGCGCCATTACTTGTACGGAGAAAAGTTTGTTATCTATTCGGACCATAAGAGTCTGAAATATCTCTTTTCTCAATCTGATTTGAATATGAGGCAACGCAGGTGGATGGATCTCCTTAAGGATTTTAATTGTGAGATTCAATATCACCCTGGATCGGTGAATGTTACTGCGGATGCCCTGAGCCGGAAAGTTTATGATTCTGTTCTAGCTTCTGTTAGTGTCGCCAAGGTACATGATGATATATGTACTTCTGGTTGGACTTTTCACTCGAATTGGAATTCTGTCACTGTCTCAGCATTGCAAATTGAGCCGAGTTTGATATCGAAGATACGAAAGGCCCAACGAAGCGATGCTCAGATTCAAAAGTCGAAAGAACTTGTATCTGCAGGACATCAGTCTGGATTTCAGATTTCTTCTGATGGTTCTTTACGACTTAATGGTCGGCTGGTAGTTCCTGACGACTCTGATTTGAGATATGCCCTTCTTCGAGAAGCGCATTGTAGCAAATATAGTATTCACCCGGGAGGTCAAAAAATGTATTTGACATTGAGACCTCAATTCTGGTGGAAACGTATGAAGAAGGACATTGCTGAGTTTATTTCGAAATGTCTTGTCTGCCAGCAAGTGAAAGCCGAGAGAATGAAACCGGGAGGATTGCTCCATAGTCTGGAAATCCCGAAATGGAATTGGGAACATATTGCTATGGATTTCGTGACTCATTTACCTCGTTCGCCCAAGGGCTGTGATGCTATTTGGGTGATTATTGATCGGCTTTCGAAATCTGCGCATTTCATTCCGTATGAGCGGACTTATCCTTATAAGAGAATGGCCCGTTTATACATTGAGAATGTTGTGAGACTGCACGGTGTGCCAGTCTCCATTGTATCTGATCGTGATCCCAGATTTGCTTCTAAATTCTGGGGTAGTTTTCAGGAAGCGATGGGTACGCGTTTGGCTATGAGTACTGCTTATCATCCTCAAACTGATGGCCAGACTGAGCGTACGATTCAGACTCTAGAGGATATGTTACGTGCGATTGTGATGGACTTCAGAATGGGATGGCAAGATGCCTTACCATTGGTTGAATTTTCGTATAATAATAGCTTTCAGACGAGTATCGGTATGGCACCGTTTGAAGCTCTATATGGGAGACGATGTAGATCACCGTTATTCTGGGATGAGATTGGTGAGAGACAATTGACTGGACCTGAAATGATACAGGAAATGAATGATAAGGTTCAGTTAATTCGGCAGCGGATGAAAGCTGCTCAGGATCGTCAAACGAGTTATGCGAATAAACGAAGACGACCCTTGGAATTCTAGAATGGTGACAGAGTGTTTTTTAAAATATCTCCCTTTAGAGGCACTGTTCGATTCGGCATGCGAGGGAAGTTATCTCCTCGATATGTTGGTCCATACGAGATTCTCGATCGAGTTGGTGATCTTGCGTATCGATTGGCATTGCCACCAGCTTTATCTGCTATTCATGATGTGTTTCATGTTTCTATGTTGAGGAAATATGAACCTGATCCATCACATGTACTTGCACCTGATGAGGTTGAACTTGATCCTTCTCTTTCCTATGTTGAACAACCTGTTCGCATTATGGATCGAAAGGAAAAGATATTGAGAAACAAATCGATTCCTCTGGTACGAGTGCAATGGACACGACATGGTGTTGAAGAATCGACATGGGAATTGGAGAGCAAGATGCGAGATTCGTATCCGCATTTGTTTGATTCTACAACATCTATTCCATTGTATTCGATGTATTCTGATCCTTATTCTGACTTTAGTTTTGATATGTACTATAACTGGTAACATATGTATGTTTGCCAATGTTATGTATATAGAGATGTTTGAGATTTCGAGGACGAAATCTTTTAAGAGGGGGAGAAATGTAAGGACCGTGTATAGTATTATCGTAAATCCTACGTGATTATCGGTAGTTTATGAAATTGTCATATGATTATGTAATTGATGTATATTATGACAATGAAATTGGGAAATGAATATTGAATATGAATTGATGTGGTATGAATTTTATTTGAAAGGCCGGACGCCAATAAGTACAAAATCAAACAGTCTGTACAGAACATGTGGCGCCCGAGCGGTAGAAAATTACCGCCCGAGCGCCAGGGTATCTGAAATGAGTATTCGGGCAGAACACCCACCGCCCGAGCGGTAATATTTGACCGCCCGAGCGCGGTATAAAGATTTCTCGGGGACAGAACATGCCGCGCCCAAGCGGCAATATGTGACCGCCCGAGCGCGGTGTATTTGAAGTCCGGGGGCAGAATGTCTCGCGCTCGGGCGCGAGAATTCTACCGCCCGAGCGTGAGAGGCGGTGGGATGAGGATAAATTATTCTTTCCTTTTTTCCTCCGTCAGATAATTTCAGAGAATTCGAGAGACGCGAAGGAATTTTGATTTCTTTCTTCCAAATCGACTTTGAAACGCCGTCTAAACGCAAAACAAATTATATATTTGTAATCTGCGCGTTGAGGGCTTCAGACTGAGGTAATTTTCTTCTGATTTCAGCAGCTTGAAATATTAAAGTGCTGGAATAGCTTGTATTTGAAGTTGAATTTCTGATATGTAGTAGAATAACCGACAAGAAACTTGTATTCGAAGTCGGAATTAAATTATGATATGATTTTGATTTGATATGAATTTTTGAAGTTTCAAATGATATTTGAAACTCATATTAATGATTTTGGAGTATGTTATTGATTGAAATGAGTATGTAATTGATGCAGATAAAGCGTTATATCAATATCTTCAGGCTACATCAATTGGAAACGAAGAATTGAGGTATGTTGCGACCGGGTAACATACGACAGGTATCTGTATTATATGATATATGTCGATTTGATTGGATTGATTGGATTGGAATACGTGTCTATGTGCCTATTTGATGATTTGATGTGGCATACATGACATTGAGATTGGAGTGTCGATGTATAAAATAAATGTTTTGTTAACACACATCATTTTATGCATACATCGATACATGACATGCACGTTGAGCTATGATCCTTGGATACCCTGATATGATTGGATTGGATTCCGGGGTTTGTGAACACAATCGCTATGCCGGTATTATATGACCCGTAAAGCATAGACAATTGTGGCCCCATATGATTGGATATGAGATGTGGGATTGATGGCGCTTCGTCGACGCTATCATATGTGTATTCCCATATCGGCCGGTGTGCCAGCTCGAGCATTGATTTGATTTGATAGCGATTCGATTGATTCTGACATGTGCTCAGAGAATGGGCATTTGACCTGATACCTCCACGACATACATGCATTGCATACCATGTATCATTGTTTAGATACTTGTGGTATATATTGTGGTTGTTCCATACAGAGCTTTGCTCACCCCAAGGGGGGCTGTTGTTGTCTTTGTGTGTGGACAATGGCAGGTACTCCAGGATATCAGGAGACCGGAGAGGGTACTTCTGGTGGGAGCCACAGCTTGGGCTGAGGTTTTATGTTTATGTCTGATTCCCAGTATATATGTATATGTATCTATATACCGGGGCATGTCCCGAGGATATGAGATGTTTGTATGTGATTGATTACGTGTGGGCGTGTTTATGATTTGAATTTAGATACTATTTTTAGTATTTAAATATCAGAAGAGATATTTTGGGCTCATTGTAAAGAAATTTTAAACCCGTTTTTCGCTGTGATTAATTAAACCCTAATCAGATTGAATTGTAATAACGATTAGGAGTTAAGGGCCCCACACAAGCACTGGATCGTTTGTTCCCGTTGAGAGAATAAATTCAAGAAGTTGAATTTATATTATATAGTAAATTCAAGGAGTTGAATTTATGATAATTAAATTTTGAGAGAATAAATTCAAGGAGTTGAATTTATAAAATTTGAGAATTTAATTTATTAAACTCAAATGTTGGGTTTATTAAATATTAAATTTTGGAGGTGATAAATTCAAGGAGTTGAATTTATAATTTAAATATTAAATTCAAATATTGAATTTATAATGGATTTAATTTATTTAACTCAAAAGTTGAGTTTATTAAATATTAAATTAAATATAGTGGAATGTATGTTTGATGGGCTTGTAGGAGTACAAGTCCAACATACTAAATAATTAAAGTTCTTAATGGACTTTTATTAATTAATTAAACTAGTTGGACTAGCTTAATTAATCAATCAAATCCATAAATGTTAATTATGGTAATTAGGTCATGGAATTTTTTATTCTAGTCTCCACTAATTTGGATTGTGAGATTTTTTTGAGAATCCACAAACATGACCCTTCAGATATTTAGTTTACTTAATTAATTAAATTATTTAAGTAAATGATGATTAAAGGAATAATAAGAATTTTTTATTCTTATTAAATGGAAGGATCCGAAAGTTTGTTAGAGATAATTATTAGAATCTATAATTAACTTAATTAATTAAGTTAAAAGATAGATTAGAAAATAATTAAAAAGATATTATGGTTGGCATGCAATCATTCGATGATCTGTTTTTGAAAAACAAGTCTTTCGGTTCTTCCCAAAGAAAATGGCTCTCGAAAATTCTTTTAAAAAGCAAGAAAAATTTGGCTTAAATTTTGAGTCGAATTTTTCGTGTTATATCTCTGCGCAAAATCTCTTCTAGTTTTTCTAGTGCAAATCAGAAGAGGAACGAACGTTCTAGCGTGGACCTAATTAGAGGGAAAGAAAGGAGTCTCTTGAAGAAAGTTCGTAGGGATTCATCAAGAGCCAGATCTGTTATACCGGATCGGTTGGTGTCCAGTGATTAATTCACCAAAGGTATAATCTTTAACATCCTTTATATGTTTTTGTTAAAATCATACGAGCGCCCAAACAATATTTTGAATGTCAAGATCTAAATTTTTAAAACTTCCGTTGCGTTTGGGCGTGTAGAAAACCCAGATCCAACAAAGACATATGCTCAATCTATTTTACACTATGCTTTCATTTCTAACATTGAACCTAAAAAGATTGATGAAGTTTTAACTGATAATAATTAGATTGGTGATTTACAAGAAGAACTAACTCATTTTACTAGAAATTTTTTCCAGGACTTAGTTCCAAGACGTTCTCAACAATCAGTTATAGGTACAAGATGGATGTACATGAACATACTCAATGAAGATGGAATAGTGGCAAGAAAAAAGCAAGATTAGTTGCTCAAGGATTTATGCAAGAAGAAAAGACCGACGATGATGAAACCTATGCTCCGATAGCTAGACTCGAATCTGTTAGGATATTCCTTGCCTTTGCCTCTTACAAAGACTTCAAAGTTTACAAATGGATTTAAATAGTGCATTCTTGAATGGACAATCATAAGAAGAAATTTATGTTGAACAACTACCAAATTTTATTGACCATTTATTTTATGATCATGTTTATAAACAAAACAAAGCTTTATATGGTTTGAAATATATCCCAAGATCTTGGTATGACACACTATCTAAACCTCTAATTGAAGGTGATTTAATTATAGACATTGTTGATAAAACTCTATTTAAGTTTACTAAAGGAAATGAAACTTTATTAGTGCAAATTTATGTTGATGACATTATTTTTAAGTTAACTAACTTCAAACAATGTGAAAGGTTTTCTAAACTGATGCAGTACAAATTTGAAATAAGTATGATGGGTGAACTGAAATTTTTTCTTGGCCCGCGAGTTAAACAATTGGATAATGGTATTTACGTCACTCAAAGTAAGTACATAAAGGAACTACTCAAAAAATTTGAAATGAAAACATGTTCCATAATAACAACTCCAATGAGCTCATCAGTTAAATTAGACAAAGATGAAGCAGGAAAATCAGTTGAGGTAACCATGTATCGAGGCTTAATAGGTTTTTTACTGTACCTAACTGCCAAGCTACCTGATATTGTATTTGATGTCTGTATATGTGCTTGGTTTCAGTCTGACCATAATCAATATAATTATTTACCTGCCAAGAAAATTCTAAAATATCGTAAAAGCACACAAAATGTAGGACTATGGTATGATAAAGACTCTTCTTTTCATTTAGTTGTCTATTTACATGCAAATTATGCATGGTGCAAGTTTGATAGAAAATGTATCAGTGGATCATGTCAGTTTCTAGGAGACAGACTATCTCTTGGTTTAGCAAGAAGCATACTTTAATTGCAACATTTTCAACTGAAGCATAGTATTTAGCTGCTGGAAGTTAACGTGCCTAATTGCTCTGGATTCAACAACAGTTGAAAGAATATGAGATCATTCCACAGGAGTCACCAATATTTTGTACAATACAAGCATCATAACAATCACCTACAATCCAATTCTACACTTCAGGACCAAACACATTGATGTCATGCATCACTTCATCAGAGATCATACATTGAATAAAGATACAAGGCTATAATATATCTCAATTGATCAACAAGCCACAAATATTTTGTGCTTTTGGATAAACTGATCTTTTAATTTAGTAGACTGATTCTTAATTCAGTTTAGTTTCATATCAAAGTTAAGTGACGTTTGAATATTCAATTTTTTTAAAATTAGTTTATCAATATTTTAAAAATATTTTGTTCCAATAACAGATTGACTTGTGTCTTGTCAAATGAAATCCAAAAGTCACCGTACATAAATATATCAGTTTAGCTCATTATATTCTTACTTCACCATTAAAAGCATTTTCTGCAATTTTTTGTGCTTTTTTTTTTCCTGATTTTCAAATCACAATCATTTTTTGTTTCTAAAATATGTTAGGATTTCTTTTCGAAATTTCATCACCTTCATCATCTTACATCTTAAATGCTCTTGTTGTAGATTACAATTCAATTTATGCCATGGAAGACAAAGCAATTTCAAAAGTTTTGCGATTGATAGAGTCAACTGGACTCAGAGGATTTTTCTACTTCTTCCTTGGATATATTCGTGACAGAGTTTCCCATTGTCTATGAGAAGAGTCAGTCAGTGAAGAGGCGAAGATTGTTATGAATATCAATGGGCAATCTTTGCTCATTGACGAAGGCTTCTATGCAGCCCTGTTTCCAGTTACTTTTAGAAAAATCATTAAGTTTTCTAGTATCTTTACTACTGATTTGGAGAAGATCATGCAACTAAAGTTCTCTGTGTCTAAGAAAGTCGTCAAATTTTCGAGTGCTAATAAAGAACTTAAACTGAAATATCTGTTGTTGATTGTTGTTGTGGCGAAGGGATTGATTGCTAACACATGTTCTTTTGTTGCCCTAACCGTTAAAATTTCATGTGATGACGACCATAGTAAAGGGAATGAAGATCAACTTGTCTCTTATTCTATTCAATACTCTAAAAAATATGGTGCAACACACCAGGCAATTTTTTTTGTTTTTTTGTACAATTGTGCAAACTTTTCAAGGATTCTAGAATACCTCTAAATGCATCAACATCTCTCCACAAGCTTAGGATGCTCAATGCACATAGCATTTTGGCTTTGAGGCCATAAAGGCCAAGCCTTGGCTACTTCACCTGCTGGTCTGTTAAAGGTGAACTAGGAGATTTTAGAAGAAATGATTCTATTTAAGAAGTCTAAGGTTATGGAGAGCAAAGTTAGTTTAGCTCCCAAGCCAAAAGCCAATATGACGTTAATAACTTATGAAAGTGATCCTGATAAAGTACCTTCTCCACTAGTTAAGAAATCTAACAAAACCGGTTTCTACTGTGAGCGAACTAGCGCCTTTGCCTATGGAAAAGGCAAGTGTGAAGAAGCACAAAAAGGCTGAGGAGAAGCAAATTGATCCAAAATTGGCCAAATATGTTGCCAAGGCAGCAATTGCTAAGGAAACTAACAATAAAGGTTTTGCTAAACCTGCAGAAAATCTGAACTTGGTTGGGATACTGCTTCTCTGCAAACAGTTGCTCTACCTATCATTATACCAGCAGCAAGGCCTAAAGGCATAATTATCAGGGACTTTATTACATACCCCAGGTCTGGAATGGACTCAAGATTCTCTTCTAAAGAGACAAAAGGGAAAAAAAAGAAAATATGGTTGAATTGAGGATTCTAAACCACTATCTGCAGTCCAAACTCAGATAGATATGTTAATTGACGAGGTAAACGAGTATGCAGACACCAAAACTGAATACTATGATGAATGTTATTAGTTTAGAATAGTCACTCTTGCTCGCAAACTTAAGAGGAATGAGGCCTTAAAAAAGTTCATTGCTCTTGAGAAAATGGTGATGAAGGATGTGGAAGCAGTATAAGTGGTGCTTGCGTTGGAGGGGAGGAAATATTTATTTGATTTAATGAGATTAAGAAACTGACAGTGATTTGTGAAGAACTGAAGAAAAATTATGATTCGATATGTCCAACTACCCACAATGACTGGGCTACATTCACTCAGTTGGATGTAGATTTGAGCTCACTGCATATGAAATTCAAGTTCTGGGAGATGGAACAACAGTTGTTCATTCTAGTTGACAACAAGAGTTTGAAATCTACCAAATATTCTATTCAAGAATATTCTATCAAAAATGAACTGAATCAAGAGGAACAACAAAAATAAAAGAATTTATCAGTTCCAGCTATGAAAAAAGTGATTGATCAAGATCAACCAAAGTCAACCCAAGATGGACCGTCATCTAGTTTGTTGAGCAAGTTGTTGGCTCAACTGAATCCTCAATCAGTTTAACCCCAGAAGTTGAGTTGTCAACTGAACCAATTGAGGTAGTATCAGTGATTAATTTTGAAAAATTTTGAAGACAATATCTGAAATCATTCTAGAAGTTTCATGAGAAATAAGTTAAAATAATCCGTTCAAATTCAAGAAGAGACTATGGATAAAGAGATTCTTGGTCACATTGAAAATTTTGTTGCTGAAACTACTTCTACTCTATCTATGGGAATTATTAATTTGCTGAGAATAGAAGAACATTTGATAGTTGAGGCTGAAGAAGTGGAATTTGTAGAGAAGTTGTTACTCTTGTTCAACCATTTCCTTATCTAGTTCAATATGTGGAAGTTCAATTTACTGAAGTTGTAGTTCCTGAGAAATTTTTCATGTCTGAATCTGTGAGGAGCCAGCTTGCTCCAAACCCATCAATAGTTGAAGAGTCAGTTGCAATAGCAAACCAAATTGAAATTCAAGATACTGAAGCTGAAGTTGTTGAGTCAGTTGAGAAAATCGCAAACACTTCACTTGTACAAACTACTTCAGTTGATCAAATTGATGTTGCTAAACTAAGCAGTCAGTTGATCATTTTTGCTAATCCTAGAGCTCGTATATTGCTGAATCACCAGAACTGGAGTTTGGAGATGATTTTCCAGTGGTTATTATTCTTTCAAATTTGACTGGAATCAATGTTCTTTTTTCACAGGTCAAGACATGTCAAAAACCGACCACAACTGGTGTTGAGAATCTCAAAGATAAATTGTTCAAGGACCTCTCTGATCTATCTAAAGATGTCAAAACATTGTTTATTCATCTAGATTCCATGAGAAAGAACTTTGCTTCAACTTCACAACTTTCAAGTTCCATGATGCTCTTACACAAAAGATGTATCTAGTACATGACAGCTTAAACTCAAAGATTGATTTAATTCACACCCAATTCTTTGCCAAATTCTGCTCTATGTAAGCCTAGCTGACTTTATTTGTACACATTATGAAAAGATATATGTTCACCATGGTGTTGGTAAAAAGGGGAAGATAATGCTATTAAGTCTAAGGCTGAATCCGCTTCAAAGAAGTCACAGAAAAGGGTGAAGACAAGGAACATAGAAGATGCATTTGTTTATTCTATCAGTTTTCACAAGTTTTCAATTTATTTCTTTATCATCTTCAGAAGCTATCAGTATTTCAGATATTTGCTTATCAGAATTACTCGTACAGTTTTTGCCTAAGACAAATGAATTTATTGATTAATTTTTGTCAAACACCAAAAAAGAGAAAATTGTTGAAACATTTATGTTTTGGTATTAACAAATGATTTAATACAAAATTAATCTAAGCTAAACTGAGTCATCCAGACCAATGGAACTGACTATGTCCATAAGTTAAATTGATTTACCTAAATTGGACTAGTCAAGCAAAACTGACTCAGACCTAAACTGAATTATATCGAAGCACTTTTTATCAAGTAATCAATTTATATACACTATCAAGGACATCAATTTATACTAGATGACTAAACTAATTATTGGATAAGTTTTTTCGTATTTTACCGATGCATCCAAATCCAACCACATTACATTTTGTACGGATGATGAAATGGACAAAAGTCGCAGCAACAACTATCATTATTTGGAACCATTGCAATTTGAAATCTATAAATAATGATGCAGATTAGTTGAGTGGATGTTACTAACCTATAGAACAAAAAGATTACACTGACAAACATATGATTCAAGCTTTCAAACTTACAAGTAAAACTGATCATAAAGCACATTTTTCGAAGTTGTATCTAATCATTAAGGTTCATCAAGTGCTAGAAGAATTTTTCGTAATTCATTATATTCGAGAACAGTTTGTATACTATTTTTTCATTCAGTTGAGGAAAATAGGAGTTTTAGTTTTAGCAATGTTAAGTCCAAACTGAACTGGATTTTCATAAATTGCTTCTAAAGATCAAAGTTTTCTAGTGTGTGCCTTCTAAAAAAAAAAGAGTGACATAGAAGCTTGAGTTCTCCGAACATACAGAAACAAACTTGCATATATTTTACTTTCAGTTTGCTATTAAGTTTACATTACCAAATCATTATTTAAATTGTTCTAATCTATCAATTTGGCTTCTTTTCAGACATCTTTTGTTAGTCTAACATTGACAATCGAGACTATCAAGTTCTGTTTCTAACCAGACTGAATTATTTTTGAAGAAAGAAATTTTAGGAAGTGTTTATTCAATCCCTTCTAAACACTTCAATCGTCCTTCTATTTTCTCTAATCCTATTAAAGAAGCTTTCATTTTTCTTCTTGATAAAGAGAAAAGGCTATATTAGATCCATCAGATTTGGCAGAGTAGGGTTTTGCATCACAAATTGAGTAGAATACCGGTTCGGGTAGATAGTTTGGACGGGTCGAATTGTAAGAGAAGTCGTGAGACGAATTTGCACTAGTTTTTGTCTTTTTTAAAAACTAAGAGTCTGTCGGCTACTCAATCCAGATCATGCACAACCTATTGGTCATGCAAGAGTCACCCCAAAATCAGTTATTATATCCTATTTCGTGTATTTGGATAGATAAGAGAAACATTCGTGGATTTGGATAAATAATATAAACATTTAGCCCCAGGTTATCATGCACAACCTGTTGGTCATGCAAGAATCGCCCCAAAATCAGTTATTATATCCTATTTCCGGAAATAAGAGAAACATTCGTGGATTTGGATAAATAAGATAAAACATTTAAAAGACAGGCCAACCGTTTCTACACTCATTCGTCTCACCCCCAGACGTACAATGCTACTTTTCTTCTCACCGTCTCAACTTCTGTTACCCACAATTACCTTCACTCCCGGGCGGGTTCCGTCGACATTCACTCCTCGACGCCTTTCCACTATGGAGGCGGCGGCTTCTAGTAAACTGGATGCTTTCACTCAGTACTCCGGCTACCTCTTTCAGATGACCGCATCCGAAGGCGAATCATTGACTGAATACAACATTTCCAAAATCAGAGCTATATATCTGAAAAAGCCTTTTATTCTTTTGCGACGACTCTTCCAAATAACCACCACCCTGGGCAAGTGGTTCGCTCTACGGTACTACGACAACCTTACAGAGCGTGCCGATTTGATGTTCGAGGTATGAATCTTAAGCGCAAATAGTTTTCGAATTTGAACGTCATTTTCTACATGTGCTTCCGAGTTAAAAGTTTTTCAATCTGATTGAATTGGTCAAACGAATGTAGCCTCAAGGAATTGGGATTGGCCAAAATATGATGTTTATGACCAATGAAAAACTGTACGATGAAAGGTTGATTGGTGAGGTTACAGCTAAATCCTCGAAGGTTTACAAGCAGAAACAACTCTGGTCGGAAGAAACACTGTACTGCACAAAACTTCAAAATTGTACAACCTGAGACACGCAAAGATGACGGGATTTACCTTAAATTTCCGGAAGAATTTTTATGATGAGAGCTTAATTATTTATTTTGGATTGCGTACTGGTGCAATTCTGCGATCACTTTTCTTGCTGGCTTAATCACTCTCTCAGCAAATCAGCTGCATTTGTATCAATTTTCACGTAGTTAACTGCTTGAACGATAACTGCTAACTACTGTTATTTGGCTGTCAACTTTGCTCAAACATCCATCTTGTAGCGCAAATACCTTTTTAAGTTGTGGTGCCAACATTAGTGAAGCTTGATTCTGCTGGATATAAGTTGTTATATGCTACTTTCTTGTTGATGCATCATTTATATATGAGTTAATGAGCTGTCTTGTTAATTTTTTGTTTGTAAAAATATGTGTTATTCTTATTTAGTTAAAATTTTCATACTGAAAAATCACACTTTACTGTTAGGAATTCACTAAGTATAGTTTTGACTTATATCTTTGTAGGTGAGGGCAGCGGAATTGAGGAAGATACTAGTACAACTTGGCCCGGTAGATCTTGTTCCATATTTATCAGATAATAGTTAATTTGAATCCCTTTCCTTTCATTCCCACTCTTGCTGTCAGAATCATTTTTATTGTGTTACTTACGAAACAGCTCGTGTTACATTCATTATCATGAATTAGTTTCAAATATACTTTTAAGTTGCATGATTTCAAATCGTCGTAACTTCATTTAGGCCAGAAAAAAAATAAGATTCTGGGATACATTACGTCTGCAATGGATGAAATGCATCTACGCACAAAACAACATTCTAAGGTTCTTGAGGTGGTTTATTGAATTCTTCCTTGAACAATTTCTTCCATTACTCCATCTCTATTGTAGATGATCGAATTTTTACATGTGAACAAATGTGGCCAAGGTAGGCATTTGATTTTCTAGGACTTCTGTCCTGGATTTGAGTCATATCGAGTACATGGGTGAATAAAAGTTTATAATTTTTTTTTATAAGTCGATGAACTTATTTTGCAGAATCTATACATATTTAGGTGTAGATATATTAATATATGTGCTAAAAGTTTTCACCTTTCTTTTCTGCATATAGAATATCTTTGGTAATGTTTAATGAGACTTGTGCTGTCAGTGCAAGAATTTCTCTGATAAAGAAGGTAGATGTACATAGAAAATCAATGGTTCTCTTTGATGAGTTGGCCTATGCTAAACATCTCCTTTTAACCAATGTTAAATGTCATTGGAATGTTTATTTGCTACAAGTAGACTTATGGAAGGCTCGAGTTTCTCATATTGTGCTCTAGAGAGGTGTACTTTTCTTGATTGATATGAAGAAAAGAAAAAATATTTTAAGTATGATGTTTATTTTGTAGAAAGTAAACTTGTCAATTCGCGGATGACTCCTTGTTCATGGTTCAAACAAAGGCGCATATCATTGCACTGGTCGAATTAATAAAAGCATTTGGCCAATATTCAGGGCTGAAGATAAACTTTCAGAAAAGTCTCATTTTGGGAATAAATATTGAAAAAACTGAGGTGTTCGAATTAGCACAGACTATCGGCTGCAAACATGATGATTGGCCGATTATGTATCTAGGAGCACCGTTGGGAGGTAGGCCTACGACCATCGAGTTTTGGGAGCCAGTCTTATCAAAGATGAAGAGGAAGTTGGCTAGTTGGAAAAAAGCATTTTTGTCGAGAGGGGGACGTCTGACACTCATAAAATCGGTTCTATGCGCGATGCCTTCCTATTACATGTCCTTGTTCATGGTCCCGAGAAAGGTGGCAAAAATCATGGAAAGAACAATGCGGGATTTCCTTTGGGATGGTTCGGACGGGGAAAAACATTGTCATCTAGTGAGTTGGGAAAATGTTTGCAAACCAAGGGATCGAGGAGGGTTGGGGCTAGGGAATATCGAGTTGAGGAATAGGTCGTTGTTAGGTAAATGGTGGTGGAGAGGAACAAAGGAAAAAGATACGTTGTGGAAAAAAGTGATCAAAAGTATTTACGGAATGCAAGATAATGAGTGGGACTTGGCATTGGCAAAGAATGGTACTTTTAGAAGCCCCTGGAAATTCATTTCTCGCACTTTCCCGGCAATTCAACTGTTGTGGGGTTCGGTTTTGAGAGGGGGTAACTCCATTCGTTTTTGGGAGGATGAGTGGGGGGATAGGGGTATTCCGTTCACAGATCGTTTCCCTGCTTTGTTTAGAATTTGTACTGTGTCTAACAAACCTATTTTAAATTTCTTAGAGGTGACCGGTATTCAGGGCGCACAAAATTATCGGTGGGATGTGAGGTTTAGGAGAGATTTAGATGATTTAGAGTTGGAACAATTTGTAGATCTTATGAGCGCGTTAGAGAGGGTCAGGGTTCAGCTTGCTAGGGGTCGACGATTACAGGGTTTGGTTGGGGGATAATACGGGCATGTTTTCTGTCAAGTCATTCTATGCTTCTTTTTTTCCCTTTTCAAAACTTTCCTACTCTTCCTGCATTCGATCATATCTGGAAAGTTCCTGTCCCACAAAAAGTGCAAATGTTCTCGTGGATCGTGGCGCTAGGTAAAATACCTACAGCCGATGTGGTGCAAAGAAGATGGCCAACCTGAGCCTTATGTCCTAACTGGTGCCTGTTATGTCAATGCAATGAAGAGAGTCAGGACCATTTACTGCTTCACTGTTCATTCTCAAGGATGTTGTGGTCATTGGTTATGCAGGAAATGAGTTTCCAGTGGGTATTCCCCCGGAGGGCTTCAGATATGTTCATCAGCGCCCCGAGTCTATATACGGGGAGGCGAGCGAGCATTTTATGGTTTGTTACGATTCACATGCTCTTTTGGAGCATTTGGCTAGAGAGGAATAACCGAATCTTCAAGGGAAAGAGAGCAGACGTCAACGCCGTATGGGAGCTCATTAAGTTCAGAGTGGCGAGTACTATTACAAGGATTAAAGATTTTCACGACCTTTCTGTTTCGGATGTGATTAGGGATCTTAAGTTTGTAATGTCGTGAAGTTTTGTTTTCGCGATACTTGCATTTCGCGGATCGCTCATCCGCTACTATTGTAAAACTTTTAAATTCTATATAATATTATGTTTCCGATAAAAAAAAAAGATTATTCCAAACACATTATATTTTTTGCAAAATGCAAGCACTGTCTTAGAATGATAGATGTACTTGTATCATGAGACAATAATCCAGTTTCTTTGATCTAGCTGCTTCCATTCCCAAAAAGTTTCTTAGTTGCCCCAAATCCTTGATTTCAAATTTTGTCGCCATTTCTTGTTTTAATATTTTTCTTTCTTCTATGTTATCTCCTGCCAGAATGAGTCATCCACATTGAAAATCAACATAGATGTCTTTTCGTTAGTAGATTTATTAAGAAGGTATGATTAGCTTGTCCTTGGTAAATCCTTGACCTTTAATGAAAGTGGTTAATCATCAAACTATGTTTTGGATGGCTATTTAAGACATACAAAGATTTTTTATTTGCACACTTTTGGCCCCAAACATTTCATCAGACTGAGGTGGAGGTTCCATTAGAAGTTTCTTCTAAATCTCCATTCAGAAAAAACATTTTTTTTCATCAAACTAGTACAATATCCACCAGAGATTGACAACCATGGATACCAACAATGTTTGATTTTGAAACTAGAGGGAAATATCTAAGTAATCAATTCTCCATACTTTTGGGTAAATCCATTGGCTATTAATTGGGCCTTGTACCTTTCCAGAGATCCGCCGGAGCCATATTTTATACTAAATATCCATTTACAACCAACAACAATTTTACTTATACATTTCTGGGACATACACAGAATGAAGGAGATAAATTATTATATGATACAAAATTAGATAAAGGGTGTTTTGTACAAGAACAAACATTTTTCCTGAGGGCAATAAGAGGTCTCATCATCAACTTTCTGAACAAAGTGTCAAGTATGTCATACAAGATAGATTTGGTTTTGACTCAGGTCAAGGAAACTAACTTGACAATGACTGAAGTGCAGACCACTCTCTGATGAAAGCTAATATTTATTAACTCTCACTTAGATATAAATACAAGAAAGTAAAAGTCAATGAAAACAGAGGGAGAGCGCTTCAAAAGAATCAAGGGAGTTGTTCTGCAGAGTTTGTGTGACAAATACAAAGCAATAGATAAATATTCAATCAAGAGTGTTTCTAGAGAAAGATAGGAACAAGAGTGAAATGTTGTATTGCTTCTGTATCAGAAACCAATCTCGATCAGTAAAGATCTGTCTCCAGTGTATGTAGGTTCATTGGTGGCCAAACCATGTAAATATTTGAGTCTCAATGACTTTACTGCAGTTGCATTTCAATTTCTCATGTTATTGATCATCATCATCATCATTGAGTGTTGGATTCAATCCAATTAACCTGAAGTATACCAACTGCTACACACAAATCATTACAACTCGTGACAAGAAAACAATCAAAGTATTGAGAAAACTGCCGTGGATTGTGGAAAGTACCTATCCCGCATATAAAAATGTTTTCTCGTGGATCGTGGCTTTCTCGTGGATAATAATATCTGGAACTTACTCAATAATAACTGGAAAGTACCTATCCCGCATAAGGTTCAAGTTTTATCGTGGAATGGTCTGTTTGTGCTTTATGCCCGCAGTGGTGTAGTTTATGCCGGAAACAAGAGGAGGACCAAGACCACCTACTGTTGCATTGATCTTTACGAGGGAATATGGATAAAAGTGTTGCAAGAGTCGAGTTTCGAGTGGACATTTCCAAGAAAGGCACAAGAATTGTTTTTTTGGAGCCAGGCTTACTTCCCCGAAGAAGAACTAGGAGCTTTTGGTATTTGGTGTTTCATTGCATCTTTTGGTCAATTTGTTTGGAACAGAACAAAATAATTTTCACCGACACATCAGAGTCTAGGGACGAGGCCTGGGAGAAGATCAAATTCAGAGTTGCCACAAAGCTGCTAGATTTTAACCACTTTTTTATATCAGATCTAGTTAGGTATTGAAAATTTATTTATAGTTGACGATGGTGTGGTAGTCGTTGTGGGGTGTTTTGCAGATTTCTCATCTGCCTTTTTGTAACTTTTTTCTACTATTCTAATAAAACTATCGTTTCAAATAAAAAAAAGTATGGAGAAATAATTCTTGTATATCATAGACATAGTGGCTGTACATTAATATATAAGCTTAGGTAAGACAAAAAAAAATTAATTTTGTCTGCCATATTCATATGTTAGATATTTTTCACCTGTATGAATGTGTGGTAATTGAATTTAAAATAAGATAGAGTTTTGGCATTTGATATGGTAAACACCATAAACCTATATTATATATGTGTGTTTCTTTTCTCGATCTTCCGTCTTATTTAATTTTTTTTTGATCAGAAACTAAAAATTTATTAAGGTAATAATAATTGATATTACAAAGCTAGTGGATGAGCAATCCACAGTCCATCCACTGATTAGCTAACTAGAACAAGTTCATAAGTAGATAAAATATCAATCCGTAACTAGGTCGGATAAAAGTAAATGCTGAAACACTGGCACACTAGTCGTCCATTTTGCCACTGTGAATCTTATCTTCTCCCATAATTCCTCTGACGAGTCTTCTTTGTCGCTGAAAATTCTGTTATTGCGCTCTATCCATATCGACCAAAAGGTGCAATGTACAATGATGTACCAAAAAATTCTTCTTCCCCTTTCATTGAGAAATCCGTTCTCCACAACAAACATATCTCTTGAAGATGCTGGAAAAATCTACTCGAATCCCAGGTGTTGCATAACCTTGATCCAAATTCGTCTTGTGAAAGAACAATGTAACAGCAGGTGGTCTTGATTTTCCTCACTTAGCTTGCACAAGCCGCACCACTGTGGGCGTAGAACGGTACTCGACTGTCTCTTCTGTAAACTGTCACAAGTTTGCAATCTGCCCAAAGCCACTATCCAAGAAAAAACCTTTACCTTTTGTGGGATCGGTACTTTCCAGATGTTTGTGAAATAAGGGAAAGATAGATTATCTGAACTTGGGAAAAAAGAGTAGTAAAGAGAACTGACAGAGAAAACACCCGATGGCTCCCCTAGACAAACCCTGACATCGACAGAACCCACACTCAAAGAAGCTGACTCTAAAATACCTAGAAGGGAAGTGTACTCACCCAACTCAACATCATTCAACCCTCTCCTGAACCTCACATCCCACTGGAAGGACGTAATTCCCTGACTATTTGAAACCGAGTAAAATTGATCAATTGGTTTATTTGAAAATAAGAGAGGAGAAAAAGGTGAGGAAACGATCTTTGAAAGACAACCCACCAACCCACCTATCCTCCCAAAACCGCAGTAAATTCCCTCCCTTTAGCACCGTGCCAATAAAGTGTCGACAAGAAGAATGGGACCGAGAAATAAACTTCCAAGGGCTTTTGAAAGTCGAATTCCTTGCCTCCTTTAAATCCCAACCATTGTCTTCAAAACCATAAATGCTTTTCTACAACTCTTTTACACATAGAATCTTTTTCTACCGCACATCTCCACCACCACTTCCCTAGCAGAGATTTATTCCTCATTCGAACACTCCCCAATCCTAAACCTCCCATCTCTTTAGGTTTGCACACTTGACTCCATTAACCACATGGCAATGAGTCTCCCCGTCCGCACAGTCCCACAGAAAATTCCTCATTAAAGTTCCATTTGCTTTGCTACGCGTTGTGGGACCATGAAAAGTGACATTGTAGTAAGTAGGTAGTGCGCTCACCACCGACTTACTAATCAATGTTAGTCGACCGCCTCTAGATAAGAATGCCCCAACTTGCCAATTTAGTTGACATCTTAGAAACCACGGGGGCCCAGAATTCATAATTTCATGGGGTCTCCTCCCAAAGGTGCACCTAGGTATTTAATCGGCCACTGTTCTTTCTTATAACCCACCACTTCCGCTAGACCGTCTACCTCTTCATCAGATCGATTCAGTCCCAATAATGAACTTTTGTCGAGGTTTATTTTAAGTCTCGATTTGAGCAAAAAAGTTTTATTAGTTCGACAACGGTCAACAAGTGACTCTTATTTTGGACGAGGAATAGAGTGTCGTCCGCAAATTGTATGTGAGAAATTTCTACCTTGTCTTTCCCGACCTCAAGTCCTCTCACCACATTTGACAATTTAGCCGTAGGAGACCCTTCCCCCCTTGAACTTCCCTCTTGGTCTACCGTTGATAAAAATTGAGTACGAGACATAAGAAACGCAACCCCTGATCCACTTCCTCAACTTAACCCCAAAGCCCTTCTTTAGAAGCACAAAGTCTAGAAATCGCCAGTCCACGTTGTCATATGCCTTTTCCAAATCGACATTCTGTATCCATCTTTTTTTTTTTTTCCTTCTGTACTCCTCCACAACTTCGTTTGCTATGAGACAACAGTCTGTAATCTGTCTACCTCGAATGAAAGCGCACTGATTTTCAGCCACTGTTTTGCTCATAACTTTCTTCAATCAATTAGTCAAGACGTATAGGGAGTGCCCTAGAAAGAGAAATTTTTGAAATGTTCTCTCCCCCCTTCAGTAGTCGAGCATCCAAGCTCTACTGTTGCTCAATTATCTCGCCCAACTACTGAGCATTGTTGATCGGCTTATATCGGAACCACCGGCGCCGGCTGCCGGCCGGCGGCGACCTTCATTTTCAAGTCGTTTTTAAGCTTTCAAGGTTTTTCACGCTTTTTCACGTTTTTTCAAGCTTCTCTTATGAACTGACGGTAAAAATCCGATTGGTCCAAAAGAATGTATGCACCAAATAGACGGAACCTGGCATATGGGTCGGCAGCAAAGGAGAAGGTCATTAAGTTGGAACATAAAGTGTTTACATTGAGGCTGGGAAATGGGGGTAAATCAGTTTGGTGGGCCGAAAGCACTAGGAAGTCTAACTACATGATGGATTTTGAACGTAGCGAGGCCAGATGGCTAAGCTCGATACTAAAAGAGTTCATTAACAACACCTACTCGAGAGTGGATTTCCAGCGATATAGGGGAACGAATGCGATATTCACAGCGCAGCGAATCATTAACAGACGCGGAAGCTTTGTTGAAGTTAACAAGTTCGACTCGAGGGGAAGAAAGCAAATTACAATAGTGCCGAGCGGATACAAATCAGTGGGATGGAAGAACATTTCAGAGGCTCTGGACAGATTGTTATCAGGGAGTGATACCAGTAGGGATCGTCAACCGAGTAGACAGCAAGAACGCAATATCTTCCGAAGATTTACAATGGAGAAGGACGATAACACAAGACGAAGGGATGGTACAAAGGAATCACTAACAGATAAGGAAGATTTTGACAAGGAAAAAAAGATGCTGTGGCACGAGGCACTCATTGTTACAAGGAATAGAGCAAACATTACTTGGGAATTTGACGTATGTTTACTGCTAAGTTGTGGTTCGAACTTTAATTATCTTTTCGGTGGATCACTGGTCCACTATATGTAACTTAATTTCATTACTTAATAAAATATGTTTCTTATAAAAAAAAAAACATTACTTGGGAATTGATTAGAAAGGTCCTTGGAAAACCTGCAAGCAATGTACCAGAATTATTTCCTTTCCAAGGAGATAAAGCAGTGTGGTGGCCATCAAGTGCGGATGAGTATTCTTACTTCTTGAAGCTAAAAAGAGGATTCTTCGACGGAGGTGTGTCCTTGAACTTCGAGAAATGGAGGCCCGACATTAACACTACTGACTCGGTTGACAGGTGCTGCAATAGTTGGCTGAGTATTTATGGGATACCATGGCATTTATGGTCCAGGGAAACCTTCGCAATTATTGGAGATCGATGTGGGGGTCTGTTGGAGATCAGCAAGGATACGTTGCAATTTCATGATTTGGAATCAGCCAAGATAAAGGTGAAGGGCACTGCGGGAGGATTCATAACCAACAACATGAAGATACAGTTGGGAGAAGGGAGCTTAGATATCAGAATTCGTGTTGATTCCTTCGACTCACATGCTTACGAACAGTACGAGCGGCGGACTTATGCTCAAGTTCTGGTGAACGGCAAGAAAATGATGGCGGGCTGGGGCAATACAAACTCTCAAAACAGGAAGATGAATGAAGCAAAGCTATCATATGAAGCTGCGGGAAATACTACGAATCAGAATTATCAATTACAAAATGGGTACGAAAACTCACGAGTACCTAACCAATGCACCGAGAGGAGTCCTTTGGGAAGAATCAATCACAGAAACACTACGACCAACGAGAAATCCGGCTCGATTTTGGAAGGAAAAGTAACAAAGATATTGGGAAGAGTAGCCCCAACAGAGGTTAAAAAATTCAGACAGTCACCGATTCATTCCATGAGCAATGATGAGGCCGAAATGAATACAACTTTGGGCGGCAACTCAGGAAAGTGCTTATTGATGCAGAATTACAAGAAAGTTTACAGCAGAAGATCCAAAGCTACCAAAGAGCTACTGGCCGAGGAAAAAGTTGTTGAAGATTTCCTGGGAGATGCTGATGGCCGAGAGTTAGAGAACCATGATTTAGATGATACGTTAGAAGCTGAAAATGATGAATCCAGTGACGACATGCAGCAGAAGGACTGTTACATTTCAGATTCCGATAGTCATTTCTCATTCAAATCGGATGGATCAATTAAAATCATGGACGAGGAAACGCTAATGCAGGGACTTTTCTCACCTTCGAAGGACACTACGACAATCAAAGAGACAATCACACGCGTTAACGAGGTACCTAATGTCGGAAAGGTACTAACCGGTAATCAATTTCCTTCTTTGAACCATTCTTTTTCGCTTCATTGTCTACTACCTACTTCTTTCACAGTGTTGGGGTTGTCTAGTGGTTATTTAGGGGGGGGGAGGGAAGGAAAATGCATTGAATCGTCGGGTAACGAGAGAGATATTTCATCACGGGTTGCTGAGGATACAGCTTCTGGTACTAGAGAACAAAATGGAGGAAAAAATACAGAGGGGAATTGTTGGCAAGAGGTAAAGAAGTCAACAGGACTTTTAAGAAGAGAATTAAGCAGGTTGAAGTGGGGGATTAATTATGAGCGAGGAACAACATCGAAGGGGACCGTATCTTTGTTATGAAAATATGCACTTGGAATATAAGAGGAGGAGGGGCAGCCAAGAGGAGAGAACTTGTTCGAGCAGTCATTCGCAAGGAAAATCCAGATTTAGTCGCAATCTTGGAAACTAAGCAAGAGCTGATTGATAAAAAATTCGTGGCCAGCTTGTGGAAAGCAAGATTTCTTGAGTGGATTTATTTGCCGTCGGTTGGGAGTTCGGGAGGGATACTCGTTATGTGGGATCCGAGGGTGGTGGCGGTGAGCAACAACTTGATAGGAAACCATTCGGTCTCGATTGAGATCAGCGGGAGGGAAGAGCAAAAGTGGTGGTTTTCGGCAATTTATGGACCGGTAAGACCAAGAGACAGAGAAATGTTATGGGATGAACTAGCGGGATTGAGTTCAATTTGTGGGGAAAATTGGTGTTTGGGAGGAGATTTCAATGTGGTCCGAAATGCGGGAGAGAAACTGAACAGCAATTCCATTAATGCGAGCATGATGTGTTTCGACAGTTTGATACAGGAGTTGGGCCTTCACGATCCGCCGCTATTGAACGCAAAGTATACATGGTCAAATTTGAGGGAACAACCGATTTGCTGTCGATTAGACAGATATCTTTTCTCCGAGGGATGGAGGGAAATGTTTCAGAACGCCAGGCAGACAGTGCTACCGCGAATTACATCGGATCATTGCCCGGTGGTACTTGACACTACGAAGGTGTTGTGGGGTCCTACTCCGTTTAGATTTGAGAATGCTTGGCTGTCGCACCACTCTTTTAGAGACTTGGTCAAGATGTGGTGGAATAATGTGGGATTCCAGGGGTGGGAGGGGTATAAATTCATGCTAAAATTGAAAGGAATTAAAACTGAGGCATCAAAATGGAATCGAGAAGTTTTTGGAGATGTGGGTATTAGGTTGAGCGAGTTGACTTCAAGGATAAAGCAGATGGATGAGTTAGAGTCCGAGGGAGAGTGGTCGGCGGTCTTGCACGAGGAAAGGAAAATATTGAGATGTCAACTACAGATGGTATCCCTTATGAAATTTCGCATGGATCAACAGAAATCGAAAATTAAATGGTTGAAGGAAGGGGATCAAAATTCGAAATTTTTCCACTCCCTTTTGACTAATAGAAGGAACAGGTCCACGATAGAAAAATTAATGCTGGAGGATGGAACTATGATCACTGGGGAGAGACAGATTGAGGAACATATACTTGGCTTTTATAAGAATCTTTACAGAAGATCGGAGGGGGATGGGGTAGGGGAGATCGAAGGAGTGGAATGGTGTCCCATAGAGACAATGGAGGCCGAGGAGTTGGAAGCTGTTTTTACGGAGGAAGAGATTAGGAGAGCGGTGTTTGACTGTGACGGTGAGAAAGCGCCGGGCCCCGATGGGTTCACATTAGCTTTCTTCCAACATAATTGGGAAACAGTTAAGGCAGACTTGATAAGAGTGTTTGAGGAATTTCATGAAGGAGGGGTGGTGAATGGGATCACAAACGAAACATATATTTGCCTAATTCCTAAGAAACAGGACTCCATAAGGGTAAAGGATTACAGGCCAATTAGTCTAACCACTAGCTTGTACAAGATTGTGTCGAAAGTGTTGACTAACAGATTGAAGAAAGTCTTGGAAAAAACCGTCAAGGACACACAGTGTGTGTTTATCAAGGGGAGGCAGATTCTGGATTGTTGTATAATTGCAAACGAGGTGGTGGAGGACTATCGTAGGAAGCATAAGAAAGGATGGATTCTCAAAGTTGACTTGGAAAAAGCGTATGACAATGTGGATTGGAGATTTCTGGAATTTGTTTTGAACAGGAAAGGGTTTGGGGAAAAATGGAGGAGATGGATTATGGGATGTATTTCGAGTGTGTCTTTCTCGGTGTTTATTAATGGAAGGCCGAGGGGAAAATTCAAGGGAGAGCGAGGGCTTCGTCAGGGGGATCCACTATCCCCCTTCTTGTTTAATTTAGTGGTCGACGTCTTGGGAAGAATGGTTGACAAGGCCAAGGGCTTGAACGAGGTAAAAGGACTAGAAGTTGGGAGAAGGAAAGTGGAGATTTCACATATTCAATTTGCGGATGACACATTATTTATGGTCCAGTCGAAGATGCATGTACTCGCATTAGTGGATATACTAAATCAATTCGGCCTTCATTCAGGGTTGAAAATTAATTTGGAAAAAAGCACGGTTATGGGAATTAACTATCCGGATGATGAGGTTGTTGCCTTGGCACATGAGATTGGATGTAATAGAGACACTTTGCCGATAAGGTACCTAGGGGTTCCATTGGGTGGTGATCCTTCGAAGATGGAATTTTGGGAACCGGTATTGTCGAAAATGGCAAGGAAGTTGGCTTCATGGAAAAAAGCCTTCCTTTCGAGAGGTGGAAGATTGGTTTTGATACAGTCAGTGTTGAGTGCGTTGCCTTCATATTACATGTCCTTATTTAAAGTCCCAAGAAGGGTCGAAAAGGTGATGGAAAAGTTGATGAGGGATTTTTTGTGGGATGGTGCAGATGGGGATCAGCATTGCCATATTGTCGGCTGGAAACAGGTTACTATGCCTAAGGACAGGGGTGGATTGGGTGTGGGAAATATAGGGTTAAGAAATCGAGCTTTGTTGGGGAAATGGTGGTGGCGAGGATCGGTGGAAGGGGATGCATTATGGAAGAAAGTGATTACAAGCATCTATGGTACTCAAGAGAATGGGTGGGATGTGGGGTTGGCAAGAAACACAACTTTCAGAAGCCCGTGGAAATTTATCTCTCGATCTTACCCGACTTTTCTTCCTTTGGTAGGGGGGGGGTTTTAAGAGAAGGTAATATCGTTCGATTCTGGGAAGATGTTTGGGAGGGGGGAGAGTCATTTTCAGAGAGTTTTCCTTCACTGTATAGGATTTGCAATAGTCAAAATAAACCTGTTAACACCTTTTTTGTGTCGCATTCGGAGGGACCAAATCAGAGCTTTCATTGGGACATTCGGTTTAGGAGAGAGTTGAATGAGGTCGAAGTGGGTGAGTACACTAACCTTTTAGGGGTTCTAGATTCGGTTAGACTCGAGAGGGGTGTGGGGGATTTTAGAGTTTGGGTGGGTGATCACACGGGCGTGTTCTCAGTTCGCTCTTTTTACAACTCTTTCTTTCCTATTTCTTCATTTCCTTACTTTCAATACTTTTCAACAATCTGGAAAGTACCGATCCCTCATAAAGTCCGGGTTTTCGCGTGGATTGTTGCTTTGGGGAGACTCCCCACATGTGATTCCATTCAAAGAAGGTGGCCCCTATGTACGTTGTGCCCTCAGTGGTGTGCCTTATGTCAAAGACAAGAAGAAGATCAAGATCACTTGCTCGTGCATTGTTCTTTTGCTAGAGATATTTGGACAAAAGTCTTGATAGAGCTGGGATTTCAGTGGGTGGCTCCAAGGAAAGCGGCAGAAATAATCAGCATGGAGCTGGGAAATAATTCAAACAGAAGATTGGCGAGATTCCTACCATTGGTCATACACTGCACGCTATGGTCCATTTGGTTGGAGAGAAACAAAAGAATTTTTCAAGACAGCACCGATGACACAGAGGCAGTCTGGGAAAAGATTAGATTCAGAGTCGCCGGCTGGACAGTAGCTCTTAAAGAATTTCAGCATTTATCTATTTCTGATTTAATTAGGGATTGGAAGTATGTATGGGCATGATCGTACTGGATTAGTGTCTATTATGTAGTGTTCTTAATCGTATTGCGGACTACTCATCCGCATTAATTGTAAAACTTCTCTTATTAATAATATTTAGTTTCTCATCAAAAAAAAAAAATTAGTCAAGACCTTTGCCAAAATTTTGTACAAACTTGTGATTAGACTGATAGGTCTGAAATCTTTAATCTTCGTTGCATCTTTTTCTTTGGGATCAAGCAAATGTACGTTGATTTGTTTTTCCATTGACAATACCGTCGTCGTAGAATTCAGCAAACACTTTGAGTAGATCATCTTTAATCTATCCCAACTCTTTTGGTAAAATGCTAAAGTAAATCCATCCGGCCCCGGAGCTTTTGCACCATCACATTCAAGCACCGCTCCTCTGATCTCCTCATCCGAGAAAGGCCGTTCCAACTGCTCGGCCTCCATCAAAGTAATTGGCCTCCATTCCACCCCGTCTAGACCCGATCCATCCTCCTCTGATTTTTTGTATAACTGATTATAGTACCCAATGATTTCATTCTCAATCTTTAAGTCATCTGAAATCAGTGACCCATCCTCCAACTCTATCTTGTCTATCGTCGCTCTGTTTCTCCTATTCTTCTTTTTTTTGATAGGAAACATCAATTTATTCAAATGAAAATTTAAAGGTCCATACAAAAGACGCGGAAGAGTTTTCCGCAATTTAAAAATGAGCAAAACATAAAAATTAAAGCGTTACAAAACTCCAATCCCTAACAACATCTGAAATAGCTAGATGTCCTAGTTCTTTTATATTCCTTGTTGACTGTGCGACTCTTAATTTCAGCATTTCCCAAACTTTATCCTCCGAGGTAGACGAGTCATTGAAAATTCTGTTGTTTCTCTCTAGCCATAATGTCCAGAACGTATAATGAACAACCATGTACCATAAAGTATCCACGATAGCCCCCTTGCCAAAACCCGGATCTTTAGTGAACATATCTTTGGCCCTCCTCGGAGTAATCCAAAGAAATTTCAACTCTTGCATCACCTTAATCCAAATATTTCTCGAGAAAGAACAATGCACCAATAAATGATCCTGATCCTCTTCGTTGTTTCGACACAAGCAGCACCACTGTGGCCGTAGAGCACATGATGGCCATCTTCTTTGCACTGAATCAGAGGTCTGTAACTTGCCCAAAGCGACAGTCCACGAGAAAATTTGAATCTTTTGCGGGATAGGAACTTTCCAAATATGAATATATGGATGGAAAACGGGAAAGTTGTGGATAGGAAAGAATGACCCGTAAAAAGAACGAACTGAGAACAGACCCGAAGAATCTCCCAACCACACCCTTCTATCCTCCGAACCCAACTCGATAGTAACCGAATGAATGACACCCAATAAATTACCAAAATCCCCCATCTCTCTTTCAGTAAGGTTTCTCCTAAAATGCACATCCCAACGAAAATGACGACTGTCTCCTAACTCAAAAAGCTCAATGAAATGACGAATAGGTTTATTGACGACGGTACAAATGGAAAACAAAGAAGGAAATCGATCTTTGAGAGAATGGAAGAATTTAGTGTTTTGATCCCCATCTTTCAACCATTTTACTTTTGCCTTCTGACTCTCCATCTGTAATTTTCGAATGATCATTGTCTCCAACTCACATCTCACTTCTCTTCGCGTCTTATTTAGTTGCTCTGACAACATTCCTTCCGCCTCTCGCTCGTCTAGCCGGCTATTCTTATTCCTTAATTCCGAAATTTTGTAATCTACATTTCCGAAAACCTCTTTATTCCAATGTAGAACCCTGTTTTTTGTTTCTTTGAGTTTCATCATAAACTTATAACCTTCCCATCCTTGAGTGTTCCCACTGCCCCACCATTCTTCGAGAGACTCTTTAAAATTATTGTGCGTCAACCAGACATTTTCGAATCTGAAAGGAGATGGTCCCCATTTCAACCTTGTGGTGTCAACTATTATCGGGTGATGATCAGAGGTGATTCTCGGCAGCGCTGTTTGCCTGTAGTATGGGAAAGGTCCTTTCACCCCCCAGAAATAAGGAACCTATCTAGTCTGCAACAAATGGGATTATCCCTGAAGTTTGTCCAAGTGAACCTCGCGTTTAATAACGGAGGATCGTGCAGACCCAATTCCTCGATCAATGCATCAAAGCAATGCATACTGGTTGTATAAGTGGTGCTGTTCAACATTGAAATCTCCGTCGACACACCAATTATTCCCACAAATAGAATGCAGCCCTGCAATTTCGTCCCAAAATAAGTCTTTATTCCTTGGGTTGCATGGACCGTAAATGGCTGAGAATCACCAATTAGTTCCCTCTTTCCACTTTATTTGAACTGAAACTGAAAAATTCCCAATGAGATTGTCGCTCACTTGTACCACTCGTGGATCCCACATAACTAGGATGCCTCCTAATCGTCCTTCTGCTGGTAAACTAACCCAATCCACAAATCTGGATTTTCATGAACTTGCGACAAATCGACGATCCACTCCAATCTTCTTCGTTTCTAACACCACCGCAATGTCCGGATTTTCCTTTCGAATAACCAAGCGCACTAACTCCCGCCTTCTCGCCGACCCTCCCCCCTAATATTCCAAGAGCATATTTTCATAAACAACGTTTGGAGCCTCTCGAAGACGATCCTTTGTCATAGTTGATCCCACATTTCAACCTAACAAGCTCTCTGCTGAACTTACCCGTAGACTTGCTCATTTCAATTTCATCTGTTAAAATAGTACTCTTTTCCCGAAGATTTCTCATTGCATTTAATTTCACCAGCCCTTCATCACCTATGTAAGTGTTTCCCTCGGAACCATTCTTGATCAGTGAACTTGATTGGCCCCCTCCCCCCCCCCCCCCCAATATCCCAGTCGACAACCCCAAGGCACAGAAAGACGCAGGAAGAAAAGAATTGAGTTTGAACAAATGATTAAAACCCGATGATTGAAAGCAGGAAAGTACCTTTCCCACTAAAGGATTGGTATTATCGAGAATAGATGGCTCTGGGATGTGCTCTATTTTTTCCTCTTGAAGGAACAACCCTGTGATGTCCATTCCGTCTGCATCATTATTGCACAAGGACTCCGATTGAGAAGAAACGTGATTGGCCGTATCAGTAAATCAAACTCATCGTCCAGTAGGTCGTCTTCTGAGTCGTTGTGAATATTATCTTCGAAATTTTTCCTGATGAAGCTCCCTTGTCTTTCTTGATTCATCCCTGTTTAGCTCATCGGATTTGATTTGACCACCGTCCTTATTTAATTCAGAAACGTCTCTGTTAGCTGTGTTGGACTTTCTGCAATAAATCTGTCGATATGTATGCAATACCGAGTTAGGTCCATTTTCGCTATTTTGTGTGCCCGAATCTTCGTCTTCTCTGTCGGGTAATGAATGGATAGGAGATCTTCTGAAATCCTCAATTTGTTTGGGTGAGATCCTTTGTAAGATTTTTCCCACCTTCCTTAGAGTCGGTTGAGCTGAAGTCAATGATTTTACTGATTGCTCTTCATCTTCTTTGGCCGTAGACTGAAGACCCTGCCCCTCTTCGATCAATACCTTGTGGATGTGTGGTGGCGTCTCGAGTTTCTCCGAAGTCCTGCATATATTTGAATTTCCCCAATCTGCGACAGTCCTCTTGCCATTAACCACTACTTGGGCGTATGTCTGCTTTTCGTAAGTCTCGTAGGCCTTACGATCGAAAGTAAGGGCGATAATTCTGAGTTCCGTATTAACCCCGTTAAATGGAATCAAAATTTTGTTGTTGATGAACCCATCTTTTGTTCCTTTGACCTTGATCTTTGCTGCCCCTAAATCTCGGAGTCGCCTTGTATCGTTGCTAACCTCCACTAAACCCCCGCATTGTGCCCCGATCACTTTGAAATTATCCAGTGTCCATAAGTTCCATGGTAACCCCGAAATCTTAATCCAACTGTTACAACACTTGATTACCGAATCTGCTGAATTGATGTTTGGCCTCCATTCCTCGAAATCTAGAGCCACTCCAAATTCGAAAAATCCTCTTTTCAGATTGAGATAAAACGAAAGTTCCTTAGTACATTCTGGCCACCAAACCGCTTTGTTAGCTTGAAACGGATGTACTTCGATCCTCCTCTTGACGTCTTTCCCTAATACCATTTCAACTTGTGATCACGATACGTTGACCCTACCTTTAGTGATGATAATGGCTTCATGCCAATCTCTCTCTGTAAATTTCCAGTCACTGTCCTCCTTGACCTTCTTCACTCGTTGATTGTGAATCCATTCGACCTTCTGAACTAACTTCTGAGTAGTTTTAGCTCTGATAATGGCTTTGCCATACTCAATCGGTTTTTGTTCCATTCTCTGTGACTTCCCAGACAGTAGTTTGATGAGGATATCAGATATCCTAATCCATCCTAGAGCCTTTAAACCACTTGGCACGATGATATTCTGTTTCTTCCCCATTGAATTGAATCTTGATATCTCTAAAAACAGGCCTATTCTGTTAACAAAACGCTGAGCGATGATTGTTGCACTTCTGCCCCTAAATCGATTGAAGTCCACGCATGACTGTGGATTAATAATAATGAAGTTCCTGAGTTTAGAGCTGATCCATGTAGACTCCTCGCGGTCGAGTTCCAGAATATAGCTTGCGTTCCTTGTTCTTTCACACCACCGAATCATCGAACCTCCATTCACCGGCTTTAGAGAAAACGTCTTAAACTCAATCTTAACCGTTTCCTTTCTTACCGTTGGCTTAATAGACTGGGACATTATTCCACTGGCTATGGCGACGAAATAGTGAAGCTCCGATCCAGAAGCACAAAGTTATCAGGGATGCAAAAAGGCTAGACGGAGTACTGGGAAAAAAACGTGAACAAGTTCGGTCGGTTATAATCGGAGAAAGTTAATCGGAGAGGGTAATATGCGGCAATGTATTCCAGTAAAGAAAGCGAGCATAATGCGACGCATTTTCAGGTAGGCAGGTAAAAAAAAAAGTTAAAGGGGGGCAGCCGCCGACGGCCGACGGCCAGCGCCGTTATCAGAAGGAAGGACGATCGACAATATTTATGGATTGAAGATGTTGAATGAACGGAAGAAGAGACCGGTATCTTGAGGTGTGAAAGAGGGAGAGAGCATTTTCAAAAAATTCTCACTCTAGGGCTTTTATTTGACATTCTTTTTGCCATTTTTGGCTTATTTAAATTCAACAAGTGTTGTTAAGTTTCTTATTGTCAGAAACTATGAAATGATAGCAGCCCTTATTTATTTTGAATTTTCGCAAACAATTCACTTCCACAACTGGTACCTTATTATGTTTATGGTTGGATCATAATCAGACATAGTCAGTTGTCATGTTGTGACTTTAATAATGCATACTTTTCCAATTCACAGCAAGATATTACATCTGAAAGCTATATCTTATCAAGTAACATTCTATTTTTTTCCTTGTGTGCAGGCATATGTTAAAATTGCTCAGGCCATTTCATCTCGGCCAGTAAGTCACTAGTTATTTTATCCGATTTAAATATTATTATGATATTCAAATATTGATCTGTTTTCTTTAATTTATTGAAGGGGAATTCTTTGTTTTTGTAAAGAACAAACTAAAATGAGTATAAATGAAAATGAATTCTGTGTGTTAACTTTTAAAAAAGCTTTATGATGGGTTAATTACATACACCTCTACCTAGGTTTATAACTTCAAAAGAACCCAGCTAAATTTAATAATTACTAGAGTTTGGTGGAATAAAATTCTTATTATCATTGAATGTACATGAATCAATATATGTAAAGAAGACCTAGATCCTTATCTCTACCATATCTAATATATCTATTTAAAATTTAAAGTTTAGCTTAAATAAATATTGTAATTATCTTATCTAAGATATAAAAAATCTTAAACACTCTCCCTCAAGCTTGGCGGTATATGTTTGTCATGCCATGCTTGGTCTTTAATTCTTCAAAGTGCGGTCGATGGAGCGCCTTTGTCAAAATATCTTCCAGCTGCATGTGTGAGGGAACATAGTGGAGATCAACTGTTTTCTTCTCAATCTTTTCACTTATGAAGTGTCTGTCGATTTTCATATGCTTGGTTCGATCATGATAAACTGGATTCTTGGCAATATTTAAGGCCGCTTGGTTGTTACACATCATTTCTATCGGATGACTATTTCCTATCTTCAATTCATTGAGAAGCGTTTTAAGCCACATGCCTTCACAATCCCATTGGACCAAGCTCTGAATTCTGCTTCTGCACTGCTTCTGGCCACAACTGGTTGTTTCTCCCTTCTCTAAGTCACGAGGTTACCACATACAAATGAAAAATAACCTGAAGTAGAAATTCTCAACCTGCCCAATCAGCATCATTGTAGACTCTTAACATTTCTGATTGCAGTCTTCCTATAGAACAACCTTTTTCCAAGTGTTCCCTTCAAGTATCACAACACTCAATATACCGTCTCCATGTGTTCTTCAGTAGGTTTAGTCATGTACTGACTGACAACACTTACGATGTATCCTATGTTAGGTCGAGTGTGTGATCGGTAGATCAATTTTCCTACCAATCGCTGGTATCTTCCTTTGTCAACAAACACTCGATCTTGATTCGTACCTATTGTCACATTTGGATCCATTGGAGTGTCAACTGGTGGTTTGCACCCAACATTCCAGTCTATCTAAGTAGATCTAGAACATACTTTCGTTGCGAGATTGAAATTCCATGAGATGATCTTGCCACTTCCAAACCAAAAAATATTTAAGTTTTCCTAGATATTTCATTTCAAATTCCCTTGAAAGGATTCCTTTTATGCGACTCATTTCTGGTTCACACTCCCCTGTGAGAATGATGTCATCGACGTAGACAATGAGAGCACTAGTCATTCCTTCGGCGTGCTTGACGAATAACATGTGACCTACTTGACATTATAAATACCCTTCTTTAGTCAACACATTGGTAAACCGATGAAACCAGGCTTGAGGTGACTTTTTAAGACCATACAGGGACTTTTTTAACTTGCACACTTTGTGTTTCACTGCTTCAGTCACAAACCCCGAGGGAATTTCCATGCATACCTCTTCCTCCAGTTCTCTATTGAGGAATGCGTTTTTAACATCCAGTTAGAATAAGTCAAGATTGTCGGCAATTGATAGGATTACTCTGACGGTGTTGAGTCTTGCTACCGGAGCAAAGGTCTCTTGATAATCTATTCCGTGAAATTGAGTGTATCCCTTAGCAACAAGTCGTGCTTTGTATCGTTCAATGCTTCCATCAGCCTTTTACTTCACTGTGAAAGTCAATTTGCTCCCAACCGTTCGTTTCCCAAGGGGAAGTTCATGATCTGCTAGATATTGTTCTTTTCTAGTGCTGTAATCTCATCAACGGCGGCAAACTTCTATTTAGGATCCTTGAGTGCATCCTCAATTGAATTTGGGACCTGAACTTGATCTAAACTAGACACAAATACACGATATGTAGAAGATAATGATTTAAATAAAACAAAGTTACATATCAGGTGTTGGGTACATGTTCTAGTTCCCTTTTCTCAATGCAACAGGTCTGTCAATGTAACATTTATCAATTATAGGAGAATTTTCGTCAAGATCAGCAGTACCTTGGTTTTTTCATTGGGAATTGGTCTCGTAGAGGAGTCATGGACTGGCTGACTAGGTGCTGCGTCTTGTTGTCTGTCCATTTGGATGACCTTCCTTCTTGGATAAAACTTGAGGGATGTGTTTGAAGAAGTTGACAGGTGGTTAGGTTCTGGATTGACAGAGATTGGGTCGTCAAATGAATTAAGATCCCAATTTAGAGATTCATTTCCACTTCCACCATTGATGTTGCTCTCCCCTTGAGTGGATAAATTGGGATAGAAGGGTTTGTTTTCGAAGGTGACATCAAGAGAATGATAAAACTTTTTGGTGTTCGAGCAATAACATTTGCCGCCTTTCTGGTTGGGGGAATACCCTAGAAAAATGCACTTGATTGCTCACGGGTCAAGTTTCTCACGGTGTTGGGAATGGATATGGAGGAAGGCAGAACACCCAAAGACTTTGGGGAATAGAGTTTAGGAGATGTGTTTGAGGAAAGTGGTCCAGAAGGACTTCGATAGGGGTTTTGTAGTTGAGGACACAAGAAGGCATACAATTAATTAGGTAAGTGGCAGTGAGTACCGCATTACCCCAAAAATGGCGAGGGACCGTGTGTGTGAACAAAAAAGAATGGGTAACTTCGAGAAGGTGGCGATTTTTCTGTTCAGAAACCCCATTTTGTTAAGGTGTGTCGACACAGGAACTTTGATGGACAATCCCATGACATGCCAGATAACTTCCCAACACAGAATTAAAGTAGTCAAGAGCACGAGCAGTGAAGAGGACTTGTATTTGAGCACAGAACTGAGTTTGAATCATTGAATGAAAATGTTTGAACTGGGAAGTTGTTTCGGACTTGTCTTAAAAGAGGACTGGACCCTTCAGGAAACGCGAGAATGATCATCCACAAACAGAAAGAATCAACGAGTTCCTGGCACATTTTTTATTTTTTGATGGACCCCGAATGTCACTTTGAATGAGTTAGAAGGGTTTTGATGGTTTGTATGGTTGTGGTTTGAAAGTGCTACGGGTGCGTTTGGAAACTCGACAAACATCGAATTGAAGTAAAGATGATTTATTATTACGAAATGGGAATTGAAACAATTTTGCTAAGTGCAGAGTGTTTGGATGACCTAGTCTATAGTGCCATAAAAGAATATCACTCTCTTTATTAGAATCAAAACTATAACAAGAAATTGGAAAAAGGTGGTCTTGGGATACTCAATGGTGCGGTCTTGAAGGTAGGCTCCATTTGAAAGAGAAACAATCCAGCACATACATAACAAATACAAATGAATTTAAAAAACCCACATATCAATATAATGCATAATATGATTCTCGTAACATGTCATCATCATAACCATAAGCATAATTTTGGCTAAGGTACTAAGATCCTCTACTTTCCATGATTTATTGTATCAGTCTCTGATTTTTATTCCTCTAAGAGG
Source organism: Primulina eburnea (assembly GCF_022965805.1). Classification (NCBI taxonomy): domain Eukaryota; kingdom Viridiplantae; phylum Streptophyta; class Magnoliopsida; order Lamiales; family Gesneriaceae; genus Primulina; species Primulina eburnea. The sequence continues at coordinate 81,421 of NW_027330944.1, forward strand.
GCTATGCCGTATAACGTTTACAATCCCACCGTGTAAGGGCCATAAACATAACTCATATTGGGATTCCCACGAATATCCAGTTGGATCCTCACAGTGCCAAAACGTAGAACATACGATAATCGTATCAAGAAGGGGAGAAACAAAGTAACGGTGCTCCACAGAAACTTTCAAAAACGAAATAATTCATACACAACATATTTTATAACAAACCCACTTATCTTATGATTGTTAGGAAAAATTCGAAAATAGTAGAAGAATCATGCAAATGACACTTCCAAAGCGCAGCGGCATTTCGACCATAAAATTAATCGCCTTGCAGATTTATTTACGACTTATTGCACCGTTGGATCGGGGGGCTCAAACTTGGACATTACGTTCACAAGTACGTCAAATAAATTACAAACGGTGGAGATCGGGTTTGAAAGTCGTTATAACCTGTTCATGGACAGAAAACCATAGGTATGTTATTGCCGCCTAGAATTTGAACAGTTTTCTTACGTGAGCTATAAACGAAAAATAACCGTTGGATCTGGCTGAAATTTGGATATGTTATTCAAAACATATGGAAGCATATCATTGATATAGTTCTTGTCAAAAATTTGGGTTCTCACACTTTATCCTGCCAAAAATCTAAGTTATCATTGATATAGTTCTTGTCAAACTCAACATGATTTGTCCAGTTGTGTTGCACTAGATTATTTGCAATCTCGATAGTTGGTAATTGGTATGTTATCGTTAGAAGTGTGTCATGGGTATTTGCGAGAATTTTAAGCCTGGTAAGCTTCTAGTTGCATGATGACAAGCACGGTCTTCAACTTTCGCACTAGACAATGAAACTACATGATGTTTACTTGTCTATGTCACCAGATTGCCCCCAACAAATGATACATATCCTGACATGGACTTCCTATCCGATTGAGATCAGGCAAAGTTTGAGTCTGTATGGCCAACAATGTCTATTTGCACTCCTGTTTATCTTCATAACACAAATCCAGTTCCTTCCACAATGCAATCATTTCATCATGATATTCGAACACTTTTCATTCTCCTTGACTAGACTGCCGCAATTTGGTTTTTAACTCGTAAATTTGTGACGAGTTTTCGAAATCAGAAACGAGCAGCATCCTGTACATTTTTGGCAGCGAGCAAGCAGAAATATGTCTTTCATGGTAGGTTCCTTAGAATTGACTAAACATGCTGTTGCCACAGAGTTATCCGATTTCCTGGTCCATGAAGTGTCGTTCTTTGCTGGCTCGGTTATCCCCCTGCTGAGATATCCCGCTTTACCTTTTTTGGTCAATAATTAGCTTTATGGATTGAGCCGGTTCCAGGTAGTTTTTATCATTCCATTTATGAATTGATAGCTGAATAGAGGGGCTTTCGAAGTTGTTAGGGTTTAAAGGGTATGAGTGAGATGATTTCATACCCAGGCTCTCCTGAGGCCCATCAAACTCTTGTCGCTGGGATCCATTCATCTCGCAAATTCAAAGATCTGGAGACTTGCGATTAACCATTGGTTCTACAAGAGGTATTTCGCGGCTGTAGAAGGAAGGAAGTGCGACGAACCAAGTTATAGGTGTCATCAGAAGCATAAGGACAGGTGATGGATATAATCGCTGATGCAATATAAAGAATAGTGGAAATTTTCTTTTGCCATTATACGAAGACGACTGCTATAAACCAAGTAGTGATTTTGGTAGGTTATCAAAGCCAAGGCTCTTATGCCATGTTAACAGGAAGGAAAAAGCAAGATAAATTATGTCATATCTCTTGTTTTTTTCTTTTCTGAATAAATAATTATAATGCAAGTGTAACACCCTTCTTCTATACTTGACACGATTAATGATACTTATACTCATAATCAAAATAGGGTTTGAATGATATAACTATATTATGAAGTAATTCAAACAAAGGGTATCTAATTGACGGTTTATAAAATTTTTGGCATGATGTCCCTACAATTTGCAAAAGCCAAAATCTCAAGCAACAACATCTACACATACGTATAATCATATTTTCATATACAAACATACACCGTATCGTTATACATATGGTCATAAACGTCATGAAACTTGTTTCAACCCCTGCCATAAAATCCATCGTAATACATATGAGGAAGATATACAATAAGACGTTCGGGTTCTTGTCGAAGTAAGGCACACCACAAGCATTATTGGCGAACCGACATCCTATGCATCTTCATTACCTGATCCTGTATTACATGAGCTACGTGAGTTTATAAAACTCAATAAGTTGGCACTTATACATATCAATATGCGTAGAAGGAACATACATATCAAGTTGTGATCAACAACGAATCTTTAAATCATGTCATACCATAGAATATATTCATGTTCATTTCTGTACTTGAGCCTCATTAGTTGACCTGTACTACCGTGCTTGCTTTATTATATAGCTACTACTGTGTTGGACGTCAGGGTGCCCTGTGACAATCCCACGCCCCATGAACATATATTGGCCAATAGGTTTGGTGGACTTAAAACCACCGATGATGTCAACAAGCACATATATCATATAAAAATCAGTCATTTTCCTTTTCTTTCATGTTCATGACATAACACCTATACCCAATATTCATGAATTTCTTTCATATTTAATACATAACAATGGAATATGGTGCGATGTTTTCATCAATAAACATACTAACAATGTACATATAACATAATCAATGGGAAGCATTTGAAATACATAATATTACTCATGTATTACTTCAAGAACATGTCAACTTACAGTCCAAGGGTTAGAATACTTGTTTGAGGCGATGTTTCTTGCTCCTATGCTGTCAAATATATCAATAATCCAATCACTATATTTATACAAGGTGAAAGTCACCCCTACATATATAACAATCAAAAGAGATGAAAACTTATACACCTAGGATGTTCTTGTGATGGAGAACTAAATTCTAACTTCAAAATGATGAATAAGAGGAAGAAAAGATCAATTGGAGGAAGAGTTTTTTGTGTTCTCTCGAGTTTTTGCTGTGAAGGAAGTTGAGGAGATGGAAGAGATGCTTAGAAAATTTGAAACTTATCATTTTCTATACTCAGCGGCGCTCGAGCGGTAAGATCTTACCGCTCGAGCGCGGAACATTCTGCCAAAGTACTGAATTTTTGGTGTAAGGGCGCTCGGGTGCCGTACCTTCTGTCCTTGAACACAGTTTCATCAAAGATTGCTCCAGAAACGTTTCTTTCTTTCATAATCTGAAAAAGTGGTAAACATGAAATTTGTAGCTCTATGTCTTGGCGTGCATCTCCAATTGGTTTCATGTCATTTGGAGGTTTGAGTAAAAAGTTATGCTCATTGTACCAAAATGTGTTATTGTAGGAATGACGATACACACGACACACTTCGGGGCGCTTTTGGCTTGTCTTCCACAATAATTTGGACAAAACCCAAAACATTAAAAGTTGTAACCTTATATCTTAGCTTTCTAATGGTTGTGGCCTCACACATTTGGATCAATATCCAAATCATTATGCTAAAACCCGTAAGAACTGTCATATTTTTCATCTCATTTCTTGCATTTCTATACCAACTTCCATTACACCACTTTATATACACATCTTACTATCACTATTTAGACATATATTCATTCTCAAATCTCAATACACCATAGACAATATATAAATCATATTCAATCTCACTATCAATGCCTCAATCAACACTTGAAACATAATGAGTCAAATAAGCACATAATAAATTACATAAATGCATTATTAATCATTTGTACGAGTAACCGAGCATTACAACAAGAAACCTACATTACACAACATACTACGTTTTTAATAAAGTACCTGCACAATAATAAATCCTTAATTGTAGGAGTAAAATATTCTATTTATTTTTTTAATAAATATTCTATTTCTATGTATTAGAACATTCCTATTTCTCCTACAAATATTTTGCATTGTTGGTGCGAATTTTCTTAGTTTTCACTCCAAATTGTGTTTGGATCATGTTACGAAAGTTGAGAAAGATCATGGTAATATCCGATTTTTGTTTCAAAAGGAAGACCCAAGTAAACCTTCTACAGTCATCTACAGAAGTGACAAACCAAGGTGCACCTGTTGTGGTATCACATGAAATGGACCCCAAATGCCTGTGTGAATCAATTCGAAAGGGAAAATGATCTTTTATTGCTTGAAGAAAAGAGACGTGTTTGTGTTTATCAAACTCACGAATATCACAATGAAACTCCCTGGCATCTACATTTGTAAAGATAGAAGCAAACATGACACGTAAAACTTGAAAGGAAGGATGACCTGTTCGATGATGGAGAAGACAAATTTTTGATTTCTTGGAGGGTGAGGGGAGGGAGAATGAAGAGTGGTTATAGAGGATGAAGGTCAAATAATTAAAGCCATTGTCGATTACTTCCAACAGTTGTACAGTAAGAGAGATGTAAGAATATTTGGGATTGAAGGAGTAGAATGGAGGCCTATCGATGACGATATTAGGGTTGAGCTTGAACAACCATTTTGCGAAGAAGAGGTTACGAAGACGGTTTTTGATTGTGACAGATGCAAAGCACCGGGGCCTGACGGTTATACTTTGGGACTTTATCAGGATTGTTGGGATGTAGTCAAAGGGGAGTTAATGAAGGTTTTTGAGGAATTTTACGAAGGAGGGATCATAAATGGGATAACTAATGAATCGTATATATGCTTGATACCAAAGAAAAATGACTCATTAAAGGTTAAGGACTTCAGACCCATTTGCCTCACAACAAGCTTATACAAGATATACATTGTCCGAATCTCAAAATGCATTTATTGAGGGGAAACGAATTTTGGATTGTTGTTTGATTGCTAATGAGTTGGTGGAAGAAGGGAAGAAGAAAAAAAAGGGTTGGGTATTGAAAATTGATTTCGAAAAAGCGTATGACAATGTGGAATGGGATTTCTTGGACTTCGTGTTAGGGAGAAAGGGCTTCAGAGAGAGATGGAGAGTATGGATAAGAGGATGCGTATCTAATGTCTCGTTTTCCATCATGATAAAATGGAAGACCGATGGGGGAATTTAAAGCTAATAGAGGGCTTAGACAAGGAGATCCTTTATCACCATTTTTGTTCAATATGGTGGTCGACATTTTGGGAAGTTTGATTGATAAAGCAAAAGAGGAGAATTTAATCCATGGGTTTGAAGTGGCCCGAGAAAAGGTGGAAGTATCACATATCCAGTTTGCGGATGACACACTGTTTTTCGTTCAAAAAAAGGGTCACTTATCCTTTTTGGTGCAAATCTTGAACTTGTTTTGTGATATGTCAGGACTAAGGATAAGAGTGCTTTATTGGGTTATGCCAAGATGAGGTTGAAGAGGAGGAACTGGCCCACAGGATTGGTTGTCGTAGGGATCAATGGCCAATTACATACTTGGGAGTTCCTTTAGGGGGTAATCAATCCTATAAAAGTGTCTTTTTGGGAACCGATCCTAATCAGGATTAGTAGAAAATTGGCAACTTGGAAAAAGGCATTTTTGTCCAAAGGGGGAAGAGTAACATTGATTGCCGCAGTATTGAATGCTTTGCCTATATACCTTCTATCACTTTTCAGGGAACCAAAATGAGTAGCGGGAAGATGGAGAAGATAATGAGAGATTTTCTGTGGGATGGAAATGAGGGTGAATCACATTGTCATATGGTTGGGTGGGAACAAGTTTGTAGACCGAAAGAGAGAGGTGGCTTAGGTATTGGTAATATTTGTTTGAGAAACAAAGCGCTTTTGGGAAAATGGTGGTGGAGGTTTAACGTTGAAAATGAGCCGTTGTGGAAAAGAATAATAAAGAGTAAATATGGGTTACAAGAAAACGGTTGGGATGCAGGGTTGGCTACGAATGTGACGTTCAGATGCCCGTGGAAGTTCATCTTTAGATCTTATCTGACATGTCACCGACTACTGAGATTAGTGGTTAGAGGGGGTACAAAAATCTGGTTTTGGGAGGACATTTGGTGGAGGGATTTAGCTTTCCGGGATTTGTTCCCTTCTTTATTTCGTTTTACTTCGGCTCGTAATTTGCCTATATCTTATTTTGCTGAATTCGATACTGTGTCACATTACTATTCTTGGGATTTCCATTTCCGTAGGCCTCTCCGAGATGAGGAGGTCGTTCAGTTGTCTTCGTTGTTAGGCATTTTGGATAGGGTTAGTTTGGTGGAAAGGGCCAATGATTTTCGAGTTTGGGAAGGGGATCCGTTTGGGAAGTTCACGGTCAAGTCTTTTTTCCATTAATTCTTCTCCGCGAATATTTGTGTCCAACATTTCGAATTTTACCATATCATTTGGAAAACTCCTATTCCATCAAAGATTCAAATATTCTCGTGGGCGGCAAGTCTTGGCAAATTACCTACATCCGAGATGATGCAAAAGTGATGGCCTAATTGTGCTCTTTCTCCCAGTTGGTGCGTGTTGTGTCGTAATGATTTGGAAACACAAGATCATATGCTCATTCATTGTAAGCTTGCTAATGAATCGTGATCTAGGACTTTGGAAGAAATGAGATTGGTTTGGGTCATACCAAAAACAACACAAGATTTGTTTATTACGGATCTTGGACAATGGCTCGACAAAAGAGGAAAGATCTTTTGGAGGGTGGTGATCCATGGCATTTGTTGGGGTATCTGGTTAGAGAGAAATAGAACAATCTTTGAAGATTTGGAAGACAACGCAGAAGAATGTGGGGAAAAAATCAAGATCAAGATAGCAAATTGGATTGCAAATACTAAAGAGTTTCAGAGTTTATCGATACTTGATCTTTTAAGAGATTGGACTTATGTTTATTGCTAATTTCATGATTTCATTTTTGTTGGTAGTGGACCACTAGTCCACTTGATGTAAAAGAAACACTCTTTTTTTAATAATATTATCAAGTTTCTTATCAAAAAAAAAAAACTGTGATATGAGTTCCATCTGCTTTAATTATCTTTTAGAGCTTGGACAAGTTTTTATGTACAAAAATGGTGTGATGAGTTAGTATAAAATTGGCAGCCCCTAAATATATGATCCAAGGGGCTAGGTTTTCCTATCTCTAAGGCATTCATAGCATTTGCAGAAGGAAGCATACCTGATTTAATGAAGGCACGATTACCTGATGGTTTATCTGGCATATCCAAGAATGATTTCAGCCATTCAATATCAAGTTTGTCGGGAGGGGTTTACTATTTTCTTCTTGCTGGTCTGAAGTATTCTCATGTGCATTTGCCATATTGGTTTGACCCTTCTCTGTCCACTGCCTAACTCACTTGTTTGTTCAGTTCCAGGTTTTCCATGGAGCTTCCAACATCGATCCTTCATATGTCCTTTCTTCTTGCAATAAGTGCAGTATATGTTAGAACTTTGGCCTTTTTAGGTCCAGTAGCTGCTAATGCTGATACTTCAATGGAGGTTATGTCTTGAAGTACAACTCCGCGTCTATTTTCTTAGATTTGAACAATAGCAATAGCCTCAAGGGAAACTCCTCTACCAAAAATCTGCTCTCGTACTCTGTCAAACTCCTCTGGAAGGCCTGTCAAGAAACCAAATGTTTTATCTTTCTTCATTAGATTTCGAAGAGTGGTGACATCCTCATGATCTCATATTGAGATACATTTTTAGTAATTTATTTCCTGTTGCAGATTTTTAGATAAATTATCTATTCCGTGATAAAGAAAGTATCTTGTTTGCCCATCGTGAACTTGAGATTGATGTGATAGATATGTGCAACATCGTTTTTCTTCGAATACATCTGTTGTATTGTTTACAAAATTTCTTGAGCTGTGTTCATAAACATGCATGTTTCTCGAGCTGTAGAATTCCATAGATCTAGGAAACTCTATCTCGATCATAGTGATCTAAATTTCTAATCCTATAAGTTTGTATTTACAAACTGATTAGATAACACCAAATCCCTAACATTTTGTTACATACTTTACCATGGGTGTTTGCCAAACCTCTATTAGCCATCTTATTTTTTAGCATTGCAAAAAGAAAATTCTAGAAATTTGCTTCTGTAAGTTTTGATATAGTTAAATGGAACTCACTGGAATGCTGCACTTGCTGGAGGGATTAAGAGTTATTTAGATTGAATTGAATTGGGGATTTTCTCGTGTCATTAACAGTAAATTGTCTGTTAAATATATGCTTCTTGAGTTCTTGTAGGATTTGATACCACCCTCATATTTGAATGAGCTTTCACTCTTGCAAGATCAAATTGCACCATTTTCCACAAAAATTGCGTTTGATACTATAGAGCAAGAACTAGGGCTACCAATAGATACGCTTTTCTCGGAAATCTCACCTGAGCCTGTGGCAGCTGCATCACTTGGACAGGTTAGTTCGTTTCTATGTCATTTAGTTGGGAGAGGTTTTACGTGACGTTATCTTGATACATATCACAATTGCAGAGATCAAATTAGTTTTCGTGGTACTGTTGTTTCAATCTGATATTCTTCATATTGGAAAAGGTATACCAAGGTAGGCTGCGGTCCAGTGGGAATGTTGTTGCCATAAAAGTGCAGAGGCCGGGAGTTAAAGCTGCAATATCCTTGGACTTACTGATCTTGCGTTATCTCACAGGGTTGATAAGGATAGCTGGAAAATTTAACACTAACCTTCAGGTAATATCTAAATGGTATTCATCTACAATACTAAGTGTCTATCTAAGAGGATTAATCAATCCAAAACAATGGTGACCAGGGGAAACTTTTTAAACAAAAGCGTCCAGGTTAAAATGTGTTTTTTTATTAAAGGAAAGCCAAAGTATTTATATATGTCTATGTAATAGTGAAAAGAATTTTCATTTATTTTTCAAAGAAATTGAAGTTGAAGCCCAAGAAACTGCATTTTTTGGCTGTTTTATTTTGACTTTTATCTCCACGGTTTTACGCATACTATGTCACCTTCTCTTTGAACATTTTATGATGGTAATGTAATTAAAACTTTTGGAGTACATAATCTTGAATTCAACCACTTTTTGTGAGGTGTAACATTCCAGCATACGTAAATGCACTTGAAAATCATATAATGATTGTACTTTGATCTAATTCTTTATTAATTTAGGTATCTCAATATATAAGATCTTGATTTTATAATTTACATCTCAATAACTTGTCAACAGTACATGCATGTCAATTCTGTACTTTACAGGGCATATTAGGAGACAAAAAAAATTGTGGCCCAATGTAACTTGCCCCATCAAGGACCCAAACATGTATGCATGCATATAAAATATGACATGATTGTATTTCGCAATTACATAAACTGTAGACTGACATTTGATCCACGAAAGGCTCACATGGCTCACATGGTTTACATTGGAGGAAAGAACATGCTCATCGTATTACTTATTTGTAGATGTGATTTAAGGCGCTCTCATACTATTAAATTTGCATGACTAGGCATGATTGAAATAATGGTTGCATGAATTCAACAAGCAAGCAAACATGATAAAATGATGGACCAACTTTTAAAAATTAAAACCCTTTCCTTAATATGGTTGAAAACATTATATCAAGCTCTAAAAGAAAATAAATACATTTGCTATTTTTTTCCCTTCATCAATGGTTAGTAGCATGTGGATGTTAAATAGCAGTGAAACAAAGAAGTGGTTTCTTGAGAAACCTTGGTGCTTAGAGGATTATGAATTGCACCATTGTCGGAGTCACTGAATTTGATGTTTTACATAATATTGTCCGACAATGAACTGTACAATGTTATTTGCTTGAATGACAGTTCTGGAAATTATATTTCTTAACTTTAAAATTTTATTATTATGATTTGTTTAATTTATTAGAATTCTCATGGTTATATCAGGATTCTAATTTGATTTGTTTCTTTATAGAAGTGGATATGTTAGATCATGAAAGCCTATATTTCATTATTTAGGAAATTGCATGTTACCCTTATGAAATCCCGATATTGGTGAAAGCAACTATGAAAAAAAAAAATCTATTAACTTCTCGTGTTTTCAAATATTGAGCGCACGCATTCCCAAGTTTTCAATATTGAGCATACACACACTTATACGTAAGTGTTTTTAGGGGTACATGTGCTCAATAGTTGAAAAGTTAATAGATCATTTTTTCATGGGGGTTATCAGCAATATAGGTATTTCTCATGGGTATGTATGCAATTTCTCCTTTTAGAGCACATCAGCAATTTACTGGCCTGTGCTTCGTCATATGCCAGATTACTAGTTTTTTTTTTTTTTTTACAATTTTCTAAATAATTAATGAATAAAATCCCGAGCATCAATTGCAGGCTATCATTGACGAGTGGGCATCAAGTCTTTTCCGGGTATTTAACTCCTTCACAATCTCATTATAGTATATTACACAATTTAAAGAGGAAACTGATATTTAATTTGCTAGCTATTTATTTTATTTTTACAACTGCATATACTTGATAGAATTCCTTCCACTTAGATAAATATAGGTTAAGTTTTTCGTTCACGATAAACTAACCAAGTAAATAGAAGTTTTCGACTGGACACAAACACGTTTTTTTGACATGAACAATTTTTTGGTAGATTGGCTTGATTTATTAGTTGGAATTGTTTTTCTATAAACAACAGGAAACCTTGTTGGAACATTTAATGTTGCTTAAATAATATATTTCACATTTCCAATTGAGAAAATGGAGAATCCGCCCTTCTAACTTTTCTTTGTAGGTGTTGCATGAGGAATATTCTTAGTGCTTCATATTGAATACAGGTAATCCAATTGAATGCAGGAGATGGATTACAAGATTGAAGCAAACAATGGAATTAAATTTAGGTAAGCAATCCTTTTGTCATTGCCTTGATCCTAATCTAAGATAGCAGCAAGTAATTCTTTATTGCAACTATTAGCCTCTTCATGGAGTCTGGATCCATAAACTTTTACCCTGATGGAGGAGAGAAAATGTAGAGCAAGGAACATGAAAGAGTATTGCTTATAATTATTTTCAGTTTTACAATGATTAGGATATAAAGCATCTAATCATAATGACTAACTTTCCTCAACTAAGGAAGTTAAATGTTATTATAAGATTAAGAGTATTCAAACAAGATCTACATTTCTGTGTGTAGTAGATATTCATATTTTACTGAAATATTTTCTATTTTCTACACTCCTCAAGTTCGCGCTTGTATATCTATCATGTCCAACTTTCTAGTGAAGTCTTCAAACCTTGATCTGTTTCTGAAATGAACTTTTGTGAGAACACCATCAACTTTTGTTCAAAAGTGACACATGGCATACTAATTACTCCATTTTCTAACTTTTCTTTACTAAAATTTCTGTTAATCTCAATATGCTTCTTGTGATTATGTTGAAAGAGATGATTTGCAATCCTGATTGCGGATTTATTATGACAAAATAGTTTCACTGGAGCTATCGGCTTTAAATCAATTTTTCATGTTCCAACTTCAGCCACAGTATCTCACAAACTCCACTAATCACAGCCCTTAATCCATTTTCGGCACTACTTAGAGCAACAACATTCTGTAAGTTGGCGTCAAGCAAAGAGGTCATAACCAACAGACAACTTGAAATTGCTTCGTTTTTGTGTCAAAGTGACACCTGGCATACCCACAATATTCCAACCAAACACCTTCCCTTACTTTTTTTTCAATATTCAACATGCTCCTCCTACTCTGCAATTCGTTACCACTACTTTCATCATCATGTCTATAACTGAAATCTTTCCTTACCATTATACCTCTGAGAGTGCATGGTAAATTTTTGTTTTCCTCTTATTTTATCATATATGGTGGAGGATCGACAAAATTTTTTACCATAACAATAACTATCGAAGAACGCAAAAATCGCCATCTCCTCGAGGTGGCTCGTTCTTTATTGTTCACACATAATGCCCTTCATCATTCTAGAGTGAGGCTGTCCTCACAACCATTTACCTCATCAATCGAATTTCTTCTAGAGTACTTAAGTTCCAAACACCTATTAAATCTCTCCTTAGCATCTACCCTAACTCACACTTACTACACAACATTCCCTTAGGTATTTTTGGTTGCTCATCATTTGTGCAAATTCATTCTCAGCATAGATGATAGCTTGATCCACGTTCAATCAAATGTATTTTTCTTGGGTCTTCACCAAATCAGAAGGGGTACAAGTGCTATTCACTGACCACAAAGAAATTCTACAATCCAATGCTTGTCACCTTCAATGAGTCTGACCTTTTCTTTCCACCTTCCTTAGTTCAGAGGGAGCAGATGATCAATGAACCTCAGAATCTGGATCCTTTCCACATACCAAGTGACCAACCTCATACACATCCTACCGTTTATATTGATACAATACACACAAACACCCACAAGATAATTCCCAAATTCTACCTTTTGACCATGTTTATTCACGCATGAAGCCTTTTCAAGACCAAACAGACAATCAGCAAACCAGGAACACTCCCTTAATACCAGATCCTCTGGAAAACAATCAAGGTACGACAAGCTCCAACTCACCTGATATCGATGATAGACCAGTTACATGGAGAAAAGGGGTCGGATCATGCACCCAACACACTATAAGTACTTTTTTCTCTCTTGATTTATTATCTCCTGCATATCGAGTCTTTGTTGTGAATTTAGACTAGGAATAGGTTTTATCAAGCATCACCGAAGCTCTTCAACATCCACGATGGAGGGCAACGGCCTTTGATGAATACAGGCTCTTGAAAAGAACAACACTTGGCAGATAACGGAACTTTCACCTGGAAAACAAACTGTTGGATGCAAGTGGATTTTCACAATCAAACATAAGGCTAATGGAAACATCGAACGATATGAAGCACGAGCAGTAGCAAAGAGGTTCACTCAATTATCAGAGACCTTTGCCCATGTAGCCATGCTAAACACAGTTCTTATCCTCCTATCTATTGCTGCAAATCTAGACTGGCATCTATATCAACTCGATGTTAAGAATTCCTTCTTAAATGGGGATCTGGAAGAGGAGATCTACATGTGTATTCCATATGGATTCGAATCCAAAAATACTTCCAATAAAGTCTGCAGTTTAAAGAAATCACTTAATGGTTTGAAGCAATCCCCAGAGCTTGGTTCCACAAGTTCACAAAAGTCTTGAAAGAAAGTGGATACACATGGTGCCAATCGGATCATACAATGTTTGTCAAATATTCCAACCAAGACAGTATTTCTGTTATCATTGTATATGTCGACGACATTATTATTACTAGAACCATGAAGAAGATATCACTAAGATCAAACAAGTACTTTCAAAATAATTTGAGATTAAGAACCTAGGGCAGTTGAAATATTTCTCGGGGCTCAGTTCTAACTTCAAACCTTATTCTAAGTAATCGATCGCGTCCTCAGGTCCTCGGCGCCGGCCTCCGGCCATCGGCGGCTTCCCCCTATTCGTCGGGGTAGTTTCGTTTCTTTCTTTCTTTCCTTCAGATTCGGTCCTTTACCATTCTAGCACTAATGGGATTTACGACAGGTAGGCGTGATGAAATTATTAAGGTAGAACAAAAACTCTTCACGCTGAGATTGGGTAATGGTGGTAGGTCCATTTGGTGGTCTGAGAGAACTAGGAACGCTTGTTTTATGATGGATTTCGAAAGACAGGAAGCTCAGTGGCTAAGTGCAAGACTCAGAGAGGCTATCACTAAACCAATGCGGGATAAAGCTTTCTTCAGATTCCGAGGTACAAATGCAGTTTTCACGCTTCAACACTTTATAAACAAACGCGGAAGATTTTTGGAGGTGTCGAAAATCTCTAATCAAGGGAGGAGATCGAACACTATTATGCCGAGCGGTATTAACTCTGTGGGATGGAGAAGTATTTCAAAGGCAATGGAAAGATTGTTGTCTGGTTATCTGAGGCCGAACTACAACCAGTCTTACAAAGGTATGGGTTACAGGAATCTCAAGCTTCCATATCAGGATGATAGAAGGTTTCAGAATGTTAAGGAACAAAGGTCTGGTAAATTGTGGAAAGGTAGGAATAACCAAAGTCCTAGTAAGAAATGGGAAGAAGCAATCATTGTCACAAATAGTAGTGCCAATATCTCGTGGGAGAAAATTCAGGCTGCACTTGGGAATGCGACAAAGGACAGGATACAACTTTTTCCATTTCAAGCAAACAAGGCGGTGTGGTGGCCTGCAAATGCTGAAGATTTCTCCTCATTCATAAATCTGAAAAGAGGGTTTTTTGATTATGGTATATCCTTAGAGTTTGGGCCGTGGAACGATGATGTCAATTCGGCGGATATTGTGGAAAAATGTTGTCATAGCTGGATTAGTATATATGGGCTATCTTGGAAATTATGGGAGCCGGCTATTTTTAAGATAATAGGTGACAACTGTGGGGGACTGTTGGAAATCCATGACAATACAGTTTCTTTCAGAGATCTGGGAGCCGCAAAAATCAAGGTTAAAGGTTTTGAAGGAGGTTTCATTCATACTAGAATGAAGTTGCTGTTGGATGGAGGGGTTAGAGATTTGTTGTTTAGGGTGGAAACTTTCGATGCTGGGATGTATGAGAGAAATGTTAAACAAACTTATGCGCAGGTGGTGAGGAATGGAAAAAAGATTGTGGCAGGCTGGGGAAACATGAATCTACACAGATTAGAGATTCAAAATGAGACTTTGCAAAGGGGTAACTCAAATGGTGCTACTGCAATAGAAGTAACACCACAAAATATCTGTAACAAGGAAATCGTGGGGAAGGATAAAGCTTTGGGTTCGGAAATGGGAAATTCGAACGACGTGCAGGGGTCGACAAATAAGGAGGAGCAATCTAAGAATTCAGCAAATAAAACCGGAAATTCTACAGCTCAGGGGAGTAGGGTGATCAAGATTCTTTCCAGAATTGTTCCGAAAGATTTTGCTAACTTTGGAAACTCCGTAGTTAACTCTTTGGAAACAATGACTCCTGTGGGCAATGACAAAGGGATTGGGGGTATTAGTACAAAGAACCTGTTGCCCATGTTCGGGAACACTTATCAACGCAGACGGAAGTTAACGGCAGGAGAGAAAGAACATACGGATACTATCCATAATGCCGGGGTTGATCTGGGTTGCTTAGACAAAGAGAAGAAGTTGAGTGACTTGGATACAAGTGATGAGTTAGAGTTCAAAGATTCTCTGGAGGACCCGCTAGAGGCTGAATTCGAATCTTCAGACACAGAATCTCTAATATCGGTTCATTCTGAAGAATCTGTGGCGCTAGAGGAAGCTGTGGACTCGTTGGCGGAGCTGTTCGCATCGCCTCAAGGTTCAATTAAACTTGCCAGCTCGCTTGAAACGGTAAACACGAATGCTAATGAGGGTCAGGTACTATCAGTTATTCAATCTTCACTTGTAAATCTTTCTTTTAAATTTCAATCTATCCTCCCAGTTTCTTTTTCAGCATTGGGTATGTCTAGTGGGTTATTAGGGGGGGTTTTGGTGAGTGGTGATGAAAAGCCGGGAACTGGGAAAGAAATTTCCATAAGGAATATCATGGATAGTTCAATTCTTCAGGAAGACAACAGGGAGGTGGTTAATAGAGTTGCAAGTGGTGAGAAAAAGATTGATTCAAAAAATAATATGCTAAGCAGGGAGCTCTACAGATTGAAGTGTGGGATCAGTTATGACAGAGCTTCGACAGCTAAGGGAGTGAATCTGTCTTTATGAAAATCTTATCATGGAATATTAGAGGGGGGGGTCGTCTAAAAGAAGAGAACTTGTTCGCAAAATCATTCGCCATGATAAACCTGATATTGTTGTGCTTCTGGAAACCAAAAAAGAAAGGGTGGATAGAAGTTTCATTGCAAGTGTGTGGAAGTCGAGATTTGTTGATTGGGTTTGGCTGCCGTCAGTGGGTTCATCGGGGGGTATTGTGGTAATGTGGGATCCGAGAATTGTGTCGGTAGTTAATAATTTGATTGGGGAATTTTCAGTGTCAATTGAGATAAGATGGCTTGAGACAGATAGCTGGTGGTTCTCAGCTATTTATGGTCCGGTTCACCGCGAGATAGGGAGTATTTTTGGGATGAAATAGCTGGCTTACACTCCATTTGTGGGGAAAAGTGGTGTTTGGGGGGGGATTTTAACGTGGTTAGAAACTTGGGAGAGAAATTGAATAGTCGATCTATAACAACGAGTATGAAATGCTTTGATGGCCTGATTGACGAGTTACAACTTATTGATCCACCAATTCTCAACGCAAAATTTACTTGGTCTAATATGAGGGCTGAACCAATATGCTGCAGGTTAGACAGATACCTTTTCACGACAGGATGGCAGGATCTATTTCAGAATTTTAGACAAACGGTGCTACCTAAGATCACTTCGGATCATTGCCCAGTTATTCTGGACACAGCTAAATGTAAGTGGGGACCGTCCCCTTTCAGGTTTGAGAATTGCTGGCTATCTCATCATAAATTCAAGCGTTTGGTTCACACATGGTGGAATAATGGATACACTAATGGATGGGAAGGTTATAAGTTCATGCAAAAACTTAAGACGATGAAAGAACAGATCTTAATATGGAACAGGGAGGAGTGGGGAGATGTGGATAGCCGCTTCAAAGAATCGAAATTCAGGATTTAGCAGCTGGACACTTTAGAGGCAGATGGGTGGTGGTCTGAAATTTTTAACGACGAAAGGAAGGGATTAAGATGTGAGCTGGAAAAAATTACTATTCAAAGAGGACAGATGGATAGACAGAGAGCAAAAATCAAATGGATGAAGGAAGGGGACCACAACACTAAATTCTTCCACTCGCTGTTGAGTAATAGAAGGAACAAAGCCATGATTGAAAAATTGGAATTGGAAGATGGTTCTGTTGTTACAGACGAAATACAAATTCAAGGGGAAATTATTAACTTCTTCAGTAAACTGTATGGTAAAATAGAGGGGGCGATGACGGAGTTACACGGAGACGAGGAGGCTTTTCTTGATTTATCTTGGGGAGAAATTGATTCAGTACATGCCGAGGGATTGGAAGTGGCATTTCAAGAGGATGAGGTCAAAAAAGCGGTGTTTGAAAGCGACGGGTGTAAGGCACCAGGCCCGGACGGCTTCACAATGGCCTTCTATCAACAAAATTGGGATACGGTGAAAGATGATGTAATGAAAGTGTTCGCTGAATTTTTTAACAGCGGGATTGTGAATGGTATTACTAATGAGACTTACATTTGCCTCGTCCCTAAGAAACAAGATGTGAGCAGGTTAAATAATTTCCGTCCTATCAGTTTGATCACTAGCTTGTATAAGATAATGGCGAAAGTATTGGCAAACAGATTGAAAAATGTGATGAATCATACCATTGCCGAAAACCAAAGTGCATTCATTAAGGGAAGACAAATTATCGACTGTTGTTTAATCGCAAATGAGGTTGTCGAGGTGTACCGCAAAAACAAGAAAAAAGGATGGGTGTTTAAAGTTGACATTAGAAAAGGCTTATGACAACGTCGATTGGAATTTTCTGAATTTCGTGTTGGGGAAAAAAGGGTTTGGAGAGATGTGGAGGAGATGGATTATGGGTTGTGTTTCAAATGTATATTTTTCGATATTCATCAATGGTAGACCGAGGGGTAAAATAAAAGGGGAAAGAGGGCTCAGACAGGGTGATCCATTGTCGCCTTTTCTATTTAATTTAGTGGTAGATGTGTTGGGTAGGATGGTTGACAAGGCAAAAGAGGAAGATATTGTGCAAGGTCTAGAGGTTGGCAGACAGAAAATTCAAATTTCCCATATTCAATTTGCAGACGATACATTGTTCTTCACACAATCGAAGCAGCACTTGCTGGAATTGGTGGATATTATCAAGAAGTTCGGGCGCCACTCGGGTTTGAGGATAAATTGGGATAAAAGTGAACTACTGGATTTGAATAGATCGGTTGAAGAAGTTAATGAGGTGGCAGGCATCATTGGTTGTAAATCAGGAGATTGGCCGATTAAATATTTGGGAATCCCCTTGGGTGGGAACCCGAGGATTATGGGATTTTGGGATCCGGTACTATCGAAAATGTCCAAAAAATTGGCGAGTTGGAAAAAAACTTTTTTCTCAAGGGGGGGGGCGGCTTACTTTGATTAAAGCGGTCTTGTGTGCTATGCCTTCCTACTTTATGTCACTATTTCTAGTGCCAAATACAGTAGCTATCAAGATGGAAAAAATCATGAGAAACTTTCTTTGGGATGGAGCAGATGGGGAAAAAAGTTGCCATGTAGTGGGGTGGAAGCAAGTGTGTAAACCAAAGGAGAGAGGAGGTTTGGGACTGGATAAGATTTGCTTGAGAAACAAAGCGCTACTTGGGAAATGGTGGTGGAGAGGATCGGTGGAAAGAGACACCTTATGGAAAAAGGTTATTATCAGTTTATATGGGCTTCATGAGAATGGTTGGGATTTGGGGCTAGCGGAAAAATCAACATTCAGAAGTCCCTGGAAGTGTATTTCCCGTTCTTTCCCGGCTTTTCATCAGTTGGTGAGGGGAGTTTTCAGGGAGGGTAATATCATTCGTTTCTGGGAGGACGTGTGGGTGGGGGAGATCTCTTTCAGTGTTCGATTCCCATCTCTTTTTCATGTCTCTGTTCATGTTAATAAACCGATTGTTTTTTTTGTAGGGGAGCTTTCTAGTGTTAGTAATTTGGTCTCCTGTTGGGATATTAGGTTTAGAAGAAACTTGAGTGAGTTGGAAATTGGGGAGTTTGCTGATCTAATGGGTATACTTCAGTCAGTAACAATTCAGCGGGGTGTTGGGGATTTTAGGAGGTGGGTGGGGGAGTCTTCGGGTTTGTTTTCTGTTGGTTCTTTCTATAAATCGTTCTTTGCAACTGAGATGCCTTTGCCCTTTTCTTTTCTTCGATATATCTGGAAAGTACCTATACCTTCAAAGGTCCAAGTGTTTTCGTGGATAGTGGGGCTGGAAAAACTACAAACTTGTGACTCGATGCAACGTAGGTGGCCTGGCTGTTACCTTCGGCCGAACTGGTGCTGTTTTTGTAAGTAAAATGAAGAGGATCAGGACCATCTACTACTACACTGCTCATTCTCTTACAACATATGGCTGCATGTGATCAATGAACTGGGATTTATGTGGACATTTCCGCAGAAGGCAAAAGATATGTACTTTCTCGAACCGGGTTGGGATGCAGGGAGAAAACATTTGAAATTCTGGTATATGATTGTTCACTGTGTCTTTTGGTCGATTTGGAAGGAAAGAAATTCAAGAATTTTTGAAGACAAAGCGGAGCAAATACAACAAGTTTGGGAGAAGATAAAATTTTTGGTTGCTACTTGGACATCTCTGCTCAAAGATTATAAAGATCTTCGTATAGTGGATTTGGTTAGGGATTGGAATTATGCTTTGATGTGATAACTTAGCTTTAAATTTGTACTCTTCTATTTTAAACTTGCGGATTGCTTATCCGTCCTTGTAATCTTTTCTATCTATTCAATATAAATCTGTTTCCTCTAAAAAAAAAATATTTCTCGGGAATAGAAGTGGCCAGATCAAAACATGGAAATTTTATTTCTCAGAGAAAATATGTCCCGGACCTTTTGATAGAAAGAGGGATGTTGGGATGCAAGTGGAAAGGGAATATGCTTCCACAAGATCGCCCTAAAAAACATATAGTTATACAGTGATGCTGATTGGGCAAGATCTTTCACTGACAGATGATCCACATCTGGGTATTGCTCATTTGTATTGGGTAAAAAAACATAGCGAAAAAAAAACAACCTGTGGTGGCAAGAAGCAGTGTAGATACCTGATCGAGCAAAACTTGCACAGTAAAATCCCCAATAAAAATATGATTTTGTATGCTCAAAATAAATCGCAAGTGCACGATGTCAAGTAATAGTATAGTGTATATGAATACGAGTATCTTTCCACTGGAGACTGTATTTAACAATTATTATTTTAGTTATTAAAACTTTAGCGACGAAATTTGATTGTTTGTTTATAACTACTAAAATGCAAGAAAATTAAATAAACAAGTTCAACGATTAAATGATAAAATATGAATGCTAAACCAATGGATTAAATTTCAAATGATAAAAGAATTTGTTGGGACTTCTGGTTCACCTACCCCTTATTAATTAATTAATTCGTTCGATTGTGTTCTACGCTTCCGACAGGATTTCCTATTCAATTGAACACGCTCTCTCGAGCTATGCCAAACTAATTCACTCAATGAAGTAATTAAATGTCTTTAATCATTTATCAAGAATGAACCGCATTTCGATTGATGAAATCCCCTAGTTTTCGACCCTAAGGACTATGACTATCGGCACGTATCCAATTTCTTATGTCTATGCAAATTGTAGATCCGCAGATTATACTACTCGATCCTATCACTAGTTATTCTCTCGAACTCACTCGTGATATAAAATTGTCGTAAGAGTTAGCTACGCTCAAACGACACAATAAAAATCGTAATACAATCAAGAGCAACGCACAACTCAAAATATAAATTAATCAACTAAAAGTTTGGGGTAGGATCCCCTTCAATCCCAACAAATATGAAAGTTGCTACTAGAATTCATAATTAAAATAAGCAAAACAATGTTTAAACAAAGAAAAATAAACTAGAAATACTAGGCGTGACGAAATCTGCGAAGAACGATGCCCGGAAACCGTCGAATCTTCAATCCAAGTGCAAAAGCTCTCCCCAAAAATCCTTTTTGGCTCTCCAAATCTGTCTGAATAATCTTCAAAAGTCGACCAATCGCCTTTCCATAGCAACCCCCATCCAAAATAAGGTAAGAAATCGCGTCCAAAATTTTCCAAAAATAGGCGGCGCTCGGGCGGTAGAAAAGTACCGCTCGAGCGCCACACTCTCTGTAAGTTGCTGGACTTGTGCGGCATTCCTGCATCGAGAAGCTTAATCGTCTCAGCTTTCACTACCTCTTGCATCTTAGGATTCAATCTTCGCTGAGGTTGCACAAGAGGTGAGTACTTGTCTTCCATCAATATCTTGTGCATGCAGACTGAGGGATTGATCCCTTTGATATCCGCCACCTTCCATGCAAATGCGCCCTTGTGCGCTTTTAGAACCTCCACTAGTTTGGCTTCCATCACATCTGTCAAAGCGGCAGAAATAATGACAGGTAATGTGGTATTCTCACCTAAGTAAACGTACTTGAGGTATGGAGGACAACGGCTTTAGCTCAAGTGTGGGTGGCTCCTCGATGCTTGACCTTTGAGGGGTCAAATCTCTTCGTTCTCCTAGATCCTCCAGTCGCATCCTCATTGGCTTTCTCCATGGATGGTTGGCATTCAAGTGTGCCATGATTTCAGCTTTCTCTTCATCCAATTCCTCTTTTCCCATTTCAGTGGTGATAGTGGCCTCCACCGGGTCCCTAAAAGTATCCTGCACATAATGAGACACAAGAGAGTCCAAAGCATCAATTCTAAAACAACTATCAGAATGCAGTGTGTGCTTAAGTGCATGAAAAACATCGAAAGTAATCTCATCCTCGCCCACTCTCAGTTTCAACTTCCCATCTTGCACATCAATCAGTGCCTTGCCAGTTGCAAGGAACGGTCTACCCAAAATCAGAGGCATCTCCGCATCCTCCTCCATATCAAGCACCACGAAGTCCGCAGGGAAAATGAATTTGTCCACTTTCACTAGCACATCCTCAATCACTCCGCGGGGGTACTTGACAGACCTGTCAGCCAGTTGTAAAGACATCCTCGTCGGCTTAGGCTCTCCTAATCCGAGTTTCCTGAAAACAGATAAGGGCATCAGATTAATACTTGCACCAAGATCACACAACGCTTTACGAAAAACAACATCACCAATCATGCAAGGGATAGAAAAACTCCCTGGGTCTTTTAGTTTCGGTGGGATTTTGTTTTGCACCAAAGCAGAGCAACTCTCAGTCAAGTTCACTGTCATGTGATCCTCCAATTTTCGCTTGTTAGCTAAGATGTCCTTTAAGAATTTGGCATAACTAGGCATTTGCATTAAAGCATCGGCAAAGGGAATATTGATATGCAATTTTTTAAACACCTCAAGAAATTTACCGAATTGTGCATCTAGTTTTGCCTTTTTCAATGCTGCGGGGAAAGGCGGGGGGATAACAATCTTAGGATGTGCCGTGGGTGCTGGTGTAGAGTTAGATGACTTACCTTTTGACGCCTCAGCATGCTCATCCGATACTTGGCTTTTCTCTTTCTCTCTAGGCTCCAAAATCTTTCCACTCTTCAACTCAATGGCCTTCACTTGCTCTTTTGGATTAGTTTCGGTGTTGCTTGGCAAGGTGCCCGGCTCTCGATTTGCTATCATCTTGGCCAATTGCCCAATCTGAGTTTCGAGCCCCTTAATCGACGCATCTTGATTTTGAAGTCTAGTTTCAGTGGATGAAATAAACTTAGACATCATTTGCTCCAAGTTGGACTTTTCTTCTCTAGGAGGATCGGATCTGTACATTGGTTGTTTGCATTGTTGTCCTCCTTGCGGTCTAGTTTGACTGTTTTGACCGCCCCATGAGAAGTTAGGATGTTGCCTCCACCCAGGATTGTATGTGTTCGAATAAGGGTCATGCCTTGGGCGGTTTTGGACTCCTACTTGATGCACCGGTGCTCCTTCGGGCACATAGAATGGATTGTCATCTTGACAGTCTTTCACATAGTGCTCACCCCCACATTTCTCACAGAATACCTCTTGCAAACGCATAGCCGTGCCACCCATGTTCAAGCCATCCAGTTTCCTGTTTAACACATCAAGTTGTGCAGTAATAGCAGATAAATCAGTTACCTGGTGAATCCCTGCACTTTTCCGCTGATTGTTCCTGTCAGATTGAGGGTGATAACTGCTAGCAGCCATCTCCTCCAGTAGCTCATACCCTTCCTCAGCAGTTTTTCTCAATAGATTTCCACAAGCAGCAGCATCTATCATAGTACGATTAGGAGTGAGCAAGCCATAATATAAGGTTTGAACGACTAACCCAAGTGGCAACTCGTGATGTGGGCATCTTCGTAATAGGTCTTTGAAACGCTCCCATGCCTCATATAGTGACTCTTGATCGAACTGAGCAAATGTTGTGATGTCTGCCCGCAGCTTCATGGTCTTCGATGGAGGAAAGTATTTGATGAGAAACGCCTTCGCCATGTCCTCCCATGTAGCTATCGAACCTACAGGTAAACAATTCAACCAAGCTTTAGCTTAATCACGCAAAGAGAAAGGAAATAAACGCAGTCTAATAGCATCATCAGAAACTCCATTAAATTTAAAAGTATCGCAAATCTCAAGAAAATCCGCGATGTGTGTGTTTGGATCGTCCACAGCAGTTCCTCCAAATTGGACGGTGTTCTGAATCATCTGGATAATGGCTGGTTTTATTTCGAATTGGTTTGCCCGCACAATCGGCCTCACAATGCTGGGGCGTGCACCATCCAAAGAAGGCTGGGCATACTCTAACATGGGTATGCGGCGTGGCATCTCAATTCGTCTCTCGTTTTGGCGCTCCGCCTCCTGCTCTGGCTCGTGCCTCTCCATCAGTTCCTTAAGTCTTTGCTGTTGTCTTCGCCTGCGGAAAGTCCTTTCAATTTCAGGGTCACACTCAGGCTCCAAGTCAAGTGACTTTGGCATGCACCGGAAGAGATATCTGAATTAAAATACGGAGTGTTAGTTCGGTAAAAATAAAATACACTAAAGAAAATAACTAAAAATATAATTGTAGATTAACAGTCCCCGGCAACGGCGCCAAAAACTTGATCGAGCAAAACTTGCACAGTAAAATCCCCAATAAAAATATGATTTTGTATGCTCAAAATAAATCGCAAGTGCACGATGTCAAGTAATAGTATAGTGTATATGAATACGAGTATCGTTCCACTGGAGACTGTATTTAACAATTATTATTTTAGTTATTAAAACTTTAGCGACGAAATTTGATTGTTTGTTTATAACTACTAAAATGCAAGAAAATTAAATAAACAAGTTCAACGATTAAATGATAAAATATGAATGCTAAACCAATGGATTAAATTTCAAATGATAAAAGAATTTGTTGGGACTTCTGGTTCACCTACCCCTTATTAATTAATTAATTCGTTCGATTGTGTTCTACGCTTCCGACAGGATTTCCTATTCAATTGAACACGCTCTCTCGAGCTATGCCAAACTAATTCACTCAATGAAGTAATTAAATGTCTTTAATCATTTATCAAGAATGAACCGCATTTCGATTGATGAAATCCCCTAGTTTTCGACCCTAAGGACTATGACTATCGGCACGTATCCAATTTCATATGTCTATGCAAATTGTAGATCCGCAGATTATACTACTCGATCCTATCACTAGTTATTCTCTCGAACTCACTCGTGATATAAATTGTCGTAAGAGTTAGCTACGCTCAAACGACACAATAAAAATCGTAATACAATCAAGAGCAACGCACAACTCAAAATATAAATTAATCAACTAAAAGTTTGGGGTAGGATCCCCTTCAATCCTAACAAATATGAAAGTTAGCTACTAGAATTCATAATTAAAATAAGCAAAACAATGTTTAAACAAAGAAAAATAAACTAGAAATACTAGGCGTGACGAAATCTGCGAAGAACGATGCCCGGAAACCGTCGAATCTTCAATCCAAGTGCAAAAGCTCTCCCCAAAAATCCTTTTTGGCTCTCCAAATCTGTCTGAATAATCTTCAAAAGTCGACCAATCGCCTTTCCATAGCAACCCCCATCCAAAATAAGGTAAGAAATCGCGTCCAAAATTTTCCAAAAATAGGCGGCGCTCGGGCGGTAGAAAAGTACCGCTCGAGCGCCACACTCTCTGTAAGTTGCTGGACTTGTGCGGCATTCGCGCTCGGGCGGTAGAAATATACCGCTCGAGCGCCACACTCTCTGTCTTGGCCCTTTGTCTTCTCGCGCCCGGGCGGTATAAAAGTACCGCTCGGGCGCCAACTTTCTGTAACGATGGCTTCCGAAGACACCTTCTCGCGCTCGGGCGGTAGAAAATCACCGCCCGAGCGCCAACGTTCTGTCTTGTTTCCTCGGCTGGTCTTCTGTGGCGCTCGGGCGGTAAATTTCTACCGCTCGGACGCCAAGTATTCTGTCCAACTTCTTGGATTCCACATTTTTCTCCGCTTTCCGACCATTTTTCCTGCAGATTCACCACACACGAGTGAGACATGATAAAATGCCAATGATTACTCTAAAATGAACAAAATGTAGATGAAATGCATGCATGCACAATGCAAACACAACTAAAACTAATGCAATAAACACGTAAAAACACCACCTATCAATACCGAGTTTGGGTCCTTGGCCTATGTAACTTGCGAAGGTATATGGATACAAAAGTTGTTGGCAAAAGTGAAATTAGAGGGGCATAAGATATTGGACTAAAGTGTGACAATCAAGCTACGATAAGTATTTCCAAGAACCCAGTCCATCATGATCGTCATTTCACAAGTGAAAAACTCGAGAACGGGAATTTGAAACTCTGTACGTCCCTGGCCACTCACAAGTTGTAGACATCCTAACTAAGGCCCTAATCTGACCGAAATTTGAAAACTTGGTATCCAAGTTGGATGTACGACTCAACTTTGTTGAAGATCCGATAAGATCAACTCAGATAAGATGTTTTTCATATTTAAACTCTTATCCTTTAGTCTGTAATTTAAATCTTCTGTTAGAATAGGTTGTTAGTTTTCATTTTGTGTATATCTTAGACTTTATCATTGAGGATGAGTGGAATAAAAAGATTATCCTTTCAATCCACATATCTATTCCCCTCATAAAACAACAGTTATCATAAAATAGTTTCATTGGACCGTTCAAGTCTAGTTTCAATTCTCCAAATGCCAACTTTAGCCACAAAATCTCTCTAACTCCATTGCCCACAACTCTTAATTCAGCCTCAGTACTACTTTGAGCCACTGTGTTCTTTGTTTTAATCCTCTAGCTGAATAGATTTCCTCAAAGAATAGTATAATAACTTGTAGTCTATCTGATATCGAGGCGGCCTCATCTGCCTCTGTAAAGGCTTCTATGATTCATTAAGACACTTCCCTAGTAAATTCTTCAGTTGCCTCAAGATTTTACAAACTGTTTCAGATGTCCTTCATATGGTGAGTGCATGAACTTACTTACCACATTAACTGCATAGGCAATATGTTAGCAACCTCCGATTGATAACCAAAATATGTATTGATAATATGAAATGGAAAATAACAGAATCTTTGTTACAACCACTCTCACTCTCTCACACTAACAAACTGTTAGTGACTCATCACTCTATGTAACTGAATACCCTCTAGCTTACCCCCCCTCTTCTTTTTATACATTCCTCTTACCCGTCTCTCTCCTTCCTTCTTCTAGAATATACATTTACAATCTTGGGCCTCTGTTTATTTGGCTCTTCATTCCCTGGGCTTGCTAACTTAGAAGTCTCTGGGCCCAATGAGTTTGGGTCCATAACATGCCCGGCTTCTTCAAGATTCGCCTTGTCCTCAAGGCGAAATTCTGGAAATTGTGCTGTGAAATCTTCTTTGTCTTCCCACGTTGCTTCTTCCCTTGTTCTTCCCTTCCACCGCACCAGTATTTGTTGGATCAAATTCCCTCTTTTGCTTTTAGTTCTTTCAGCCACAACTTCCTCGGGCTCAAAAGCGAAGAACAAGTCAGTGTCTACCTCTCTTGGCAACTTAACTTCATTCGGGTCATGTCCCACTGCCTTTTTTAGACAAGATATATGGAATACTGGATGTATTTTGGACCCTTCCGGTAATTTCAAGCGATATGCCACTTGTCCCACTTTCTTCAAAACTCTGTAAGGTCCGTAGTACCTTGCTGCCAGCTTCTGGAAGACCCTCGTACTAACTGAATTTTGGCGGTGTGGTCGCAACTTCAGGTACACCACATCACCTTCTTGGTATTGAACCTCTCGACGGTGTTTATTAGCATATTTGGTCATGCGTTGTTGGGCCCTTTCTAGATTGTATTTCAGCTGCCTTAATAACTCATCTCTGTCCTCTAATGCTTGGGCTACTGCTGGCACCTTAGTTTCCTCAGGAAGAAACTTAATGAGAGTTGGGGGTCTTCTTCCATACACTACCTCGAAAGGTGTCATCCCAGCTGACGTTTGAAAAGAGGTATTGTACCAATACTCCGCCCAGTGCACCCACTGTGACCAGCCCTTGGGCTGCTCCGAGCAGAAACACCGGAGATAGGTTTCAACACATTTGTTCAATGCTTCACTTTGCCCATCCGTTTCTGGATGGTAAGCCGTGCTCATCTTGAGTTGAGTCCCTTGTAGTTTGAATAATTCGGACCAGAATAGGCTCATGAACACTGCGTCCCTATCACTGACAATGGTTTTCGGGACCCCATGCAGCTTGATCACATTTCGTGCAAAGATGTCAGCTACTGAACAAGCCGTGTAAGGATGTTTAAGGAGTAGAAAATGCCCATACTTAGAGAGTCTGTCAATCACTACTAGAATTACTTCGAACCCCTTTGACTTAGGTAGTCCTGTAATAAAATCCATGGCCAAATCCTCCCAACTTGCTTCTGGAATAGGCAAGGGTTGTAATAAGCCGGCCGGGGTAGCCGCCTCATATTTTTGTTTTTGGCATACTTCACATTCGGATACAAATTTGTACACATCCTTCTTCATTCCCGGCCAAAAGAAGTTGCTTGCTATTCGTTTGTACATTCTCAAGGGTCCCGAATGGCCCCCCACCGGAGTAACGTGGAATTCCCTCAATAAGTGGAGACCCACTGTGAGGATCGTGGAACCACTATCCTCCCTTTAAAGAGTAAACACCCATTAACTACTGAGTAGTGTTTGCCACTGCCTTGGGCCGTGCTCATTCCCTCCATTATTTTTTGACACGCTGGGTCATTTTCTACGGCCCGTTTGATGTCTCGTATTTCCCCCCATTCCGCCCTGGAGATAGCAGCCAACAATCCAATGTCCTCTCTTCGTGATAAAGAGTCTGCTGCTCCGTTCTCACTTCCTGCTCTATGCTTTATTTCAAACTCATATCCCAGCAGCTTTGCCAACCAATATTGCTGGTCTGGCGTGGTTATATGCTGTTGCAGCAGGTTCCTTAATGGTTTATGATCTGTCACCACTAGAAACTTCCGTCCCAACAGTTAGTGACGCCAATGTTGAACGGCCAAGACCAATGCCATCAACTCTCTTTCGTAGGTTGACTTGGTTAATGCTCGGTCCGCCAAAGCCTTGCTAAAAAAAGCAATAGGCCTGCCCTCTTGGTTTAGCACTGCCCCCACTCCAGTCCCTGATGCGTCACATTCTATTATGAATTCTTTCGAAAAATCTGGCATTTTTAATACCGGAGTGGTCACGACTGCTTGCTTCAGCAACTCGAAGGCTTCTTGAGCTTTTTCATTCCACCCGAAATTGTTTTTCTTTAGTTGCTCGGTGAGTGGCCTTGCGATTTTTCCGTAATCTTTGATGAATTTCCGATAATACCCGGTTAGTCCCAAGAATCCCCTTAGGCCTTTTGTGTTCTGTGGTTGGGGCCACTGTACCACACTTTCAACTTTATTGGGATCCACTTTCACTCCCTGGCCCGTGATGATATGCCCCAAGTATTCCACTTGTCTCAACCCAAATTGGCATTTCTTTTTGTTTAAAACCAACTGGTGTTGTTGTAATAATGCCAATACTACTTCGACGTGTTGCATATGATTTTCCCAATCTTTACTGTAAATCAAAACATAGTCAAAGAAAACTAATACGAATTTTCGCAAGTAAGGGCGAAATACCTCGTTCATGGTTGCTTGGAATGTGGCCGGAGCGTTTTTTAGTCCAAAAGGCATGACTAAAAACTCGTAGTGGCCCTCATGTGTCCTGAACGCTGTTTTGTGCACGTCCGTGGCTCGAACTCGAATCTGGTGGTATCCAGATTTGAGGTCCAGCTTTGAGAAGAACATTGCGCCATGTAATTCATCAAATAGTTCCTCCACCACCGGAATGGGATACTTGTCAGCGATAGTGATATCATTCAACGCCCGATAGTCTATGCAAAATCGCCAACTTCCGTCTTTTTTTTTTACTAGTATGACCGGGCTCGAATAGGGGCTGTTACTGATTTGTATCACCCCTGATGTAAGCATCTCCTTCACCATTCGCTCAATTTCATCCTTCTGATGATGGACATATCGATAAGGCCTGACGGATACTGGTCCGCATCCCCCCTTAATACATATGGCATGATCTTGTTGCCTACAAGGGGGCAATCCACTGGGTTCTTGGAATACCACCCCATACTTGGCAAGGTTGTCATTTATGGCTTCCTCATCTCCCTTCCTGTCTGCCCCTCCCTTCTTTTCTTCACTCCATTTGACCAATATTGCTCCGCAAAACTCTACCTCACTTACTTTGGAGATCCCTTTTAACGAGATTAATGATCTGCTGAGGGATGGATCCCCCTTTAAGACTATTGTCTGATCATTGCAGCTGAACCGCATCTCCATCTTGCCCCAATTGAGCAGGACATCACCTAATGTGCGAAGCCAATCAACCCCCAAAATAAGATCAACTCCCCTTAAGTCAAACAAATACCCTTCAATTTGAATTCGACATTGTCCCATGTCCACTTCTAATCCCCTGCACACCCCTTGGCAAGACACTCGACAGCCATCCCCCAGACATACCCCAAAAAAAACGCTCTTGTCCCATTCAAGCCCCAACTCCGTGATTAGTTTCCTTGATACGAAGTTGTGACTTGCTCCACTGTCCACCATTGCTATCACTTCTCGCTCTGCCACTTTCGCCTTCATTTTCAATGTTTGTGGATGGTTGATGCCATTTACAGAATACAAGGGTAGTTCTAGAGTATTGTATTCAACTTCGGGCTCCCGTCCTTCCCCCGTTTCTCGTGTCACTTCATCCTTATGCTCCACTGACTCTGCCTTGTCCCCACTCGCCTTCGTCTCCTTCTTCCTCCGCTAGAATCGTCACCCTCAAGCTTTTGTTGGTGCATCTGTGCATTGGGTGATAAGGTTCTCCACACTTAAAGCACAGTCCCTTCTCTCGTCGGTGTAAAAATTCTTGGTGAGATACCACCCTACCATCTCGATTTTTTGGTATGGTGATACCCTCGCTGCCACCCCACCGCGATCTCCCCCGCTACTTCCTCCTGGTACGCCCCGAGGCCCACTGCCATAGGATTGCTGGGAAATTGGGTTTCTCATTCGTTGCTCCCCTTGACCAGCAGTCCCCATGTTAACATTGGGTCCTGAAAGATTTTTGTTACGGTCCCTATCATGTATTGGGTATGGATTGGCCCAGCCCATGTTAGTTACCGATTTTTGTGTATACCCCAGGCCCGATCCAACTTTATTTCTTCCCCTGTCTACCGCTGTCCCATACAACTCCTCCTCCAGTCCCTGGCCAACATCATCGCACGATCTACCGTTCGGGGAGAGTGAACGATCATCCTCCGTTGTATCTCCTCCCTCAGTCCACTCAGGAAATAGCCCAAGCATTGGTCCTCCTGGACGTCTCCCAGTTGTGCGACCAACATCTCAAAACGCTCGATGTAAGCATCTATTGACTGTTGGCCTTGGCTTAATGATGCCATGAGTTCGAAAGGGTTGGCGTCATAACCACTATAACGTTTGATCAGCTCCTCCGCAAACCTATCCCACCCCATGTTCGGAATCCTCACCTTCATCCATCGAAACCAATGGACCGTGGTCCCCTGCATACAGATGTAAGCCAATTTGAGCTTACACCCCGCTGGTGTTTCGTGGACCTCAAAGTATTGTTCCATCCTCCCCAACCATCCCAACGAATCCTCTCCCTCAAACCCCGGTAACTCAATTTTTTTTAGTGCCGACTTTACTTCTTCACCCTCCTCTCGTCTCCCTTCTTGGCGCACACTCTCATCCTTCCCTAACATATCACTCCCAATCCCATGTTGCTCGCCACCTTCATTGCTGGCAGCTGCTGCTCCCCCTTGTGCCTTAATAATTTGTTCCATCATCTCTCTCAGTCCCAGTAATTCTTCCACCGCCCTGTCGATTTTGTCCAATCGACCCTGCACTTGCGTCATGTGGTCTTGCATTCCCGTCAGCGTTTTTTCCATGCTCTCCATCTTCGCTTCTGATCGTGTGCTGGCCATGTTTTCTTTAGCTCGAGCAGATCCGGCAGGTCGGACCAAATTGTTAGCAACCTCCGATTGATAACCAAAATATGTATTGATAATATGAAATGGAAAATAACAGAATCTTTGTTACAACCACTCTCACTCTCTCACACTAACAAACTGTTAGTGACTCATCACTCTATGTAACTGAATACCCTCTAGCTTACCCCCCTCTTCTTTTTATACATTTCTCTTACCCGTTTCTCTCCTTCCTTCTTCTAGAATATACATTTACAATCTTGGGCCTCTGTTTATTTGGCTCTTCATTCCCTGGGCTTGCTAACTTAGAAGTCTCTGGGCCCAATGAGTTTGGGTCCATAACACAATATTTGGGCAGGTGATTTTGATGCAAATGAACATAGACATTACATCCAAATATTTAAGGAGGCAAATCAGAAGTCAAGTGTGACAAGGGAAAATTTTCCTTAAAAATAGTTGAGGGTGCTTTAAAATTCAATTCTATGGCTTCCTTGTGATTGTTGATGTTTTGAAAGGTCTCCAAACATCACTATGAATGAGTGCAAAGAGTTTTGATGGTTTGTATGATTTGATTGGAAAAGTGGTGCGGTAATGTTTCTTGAGGTCCAACGGACAAACTCTCCTAGAGGAGCTAATTCGTTATTCGCACAAACAGAACTTGATGCAGAATAATCTTTCAATTTGTGTTTTTGAATCCTTTTTCATGGTTAACACAATCATTTTTCTGTGATTTGATTGTGTTTTAATCAAGGAAACGTGCATCCAACTGATGATATCTTGTTTTTGTGTGCTACTTGCTTAATCAGACAATTATATGGCAGTATACAAGATGTTGTGGTTCCAGAAATGTACATAGATCAAACAACTAGCAAGGTCCTCATCATGCAATGGGTGGAGGTGATTTTGTTTGTTTTGTTCTAAATGTAAGTTAATTATAACTCGCTATCGCTAATGATTTTGTTTTCTGAGGAAACAATTTGTCTTTTTGAATGAATGCAGGGTCAAAAGTTGACGGAAGTTAAGGATCTATACATGATTGAGGTCTGTTCTCGAAACTACTTGAAAAATGTAATTTTACCCGACAAATGCCTATGTCGTAAGTTGCTATTTTAAGTTCTCTGCAGGTAGGAGTTTATTGTTCATTCAATCAACTTTTAGAGTTTGGATTCTATCATGCTGATCCACATCCAGGGAACCTACTTCGTACATATGATGGAAAACTGGCCTACTTGGGTATTTTCCCAAAATTGTATTCATGATTACACTATGAGGAATGTAACTTGTAACTGAATATTGCATAAATAACCTTGAAATTCAAGAACTTACATGGATTGTTAGAAAATCAAAATTATCTTTCGTTCATCATTTTTTCAAGCCAGTGCCCTATGTATCAAGTAATTATAAACATAATAGATAGTTTCCTTTATTGGATTGATTATCTTTAGTGACCTAATGGCATTTCTACAAAACCAGGATGTACGTAGGCATGTCTTCCACGTGAATATTTATCCATTGTTTTCAATAAATCCCTTCCAGTTGATTTCTTTCACTAGCAAAAGGTTTACGCTTAAATGAGAGTGCTTAGAGATAATTGTGGAGTTAAGGTAGTATTGATGACACAAGGATAAAGTTATCGGAGAAACTTCCTGATCATTTATCTATGATGAGGACTAAAAAATTTATTGGTCGCAAAGCAGAAACATGATTGGTGTATTCCACCTCAGACTGCATATTCTAGAATTTTTATGCTACTCACGAATGGCTGTATGTGGTTATCCATGAGTGACTCAGAATTTGATTTTCCTTTGGAAATTTTTATAAAGTGAAAAGGAGATTCAGTGTTTTGAGAGTGCCGATGGAGTGTTGGGGGAATTTGTGAAGGGTAAGAGTGAGTATAAGATATTAGTCATTACTGTATTTTGAATCCTTTGACCAGAAAATATCTAATTTTGTCACTTAAGTTTGAGACAGACTATTTGCCAGATTAGTTGCATCAAAGATAGCAAGGCATAATAGCAGTCTGATTCTGTAGCTACGTCCATAGCAAATTATTAAAAATAGTATGTGAATTTTGAGATGCGCACCACAAAGATACTGTTCATAGAAAAGTAACAGCCTGATATCTTCTGTTTAGTTTATGAGCTTAATTTTATTATTATATTGTGATTCTAACCTTTAAATATCATCTACTTTAACTCTCAGACTTTGGCATGATGGGTGAGTTCAAACAAGAACTTCGTGATGGCTTCATTGAAGCTTGTCTCCACCTTGTAAACCGTGATTATGATTCACTTGCAAAAGACTTTGTAACACTTGGGTACCTAGATTATCTATCTTTATTCAGCTAATGGTGAACTTCTTGTGATGTTACCGACAGCTTCTAAAATATTTTCAACAGGCTTCTTCCACCAACTGCTGATAAGGATGCTGTGACACAGGCATTAACAGGTTTTATCTGAGAATAGTTACTTCATCTAGTCAAACCCTGGAACTCTCTGCTTGACCATTGGTCTTGGTTTGTAGATTCAGAATTTCCATATTTGCTTTCAGTTGCCCTAAAATGAAAGAATATGTAGGTGTCTTCCGGAATGCTGTTTCCAAAGGAGTTCGCTATCTAAACTTTGAGGATCTTCTTGGAAATTTGGGAGCCACCATGTAAAAATCCTTTTATCTTTTCCCTTTGTTGGATTTATATGGGATCATTTATGATGGATTCATGTATGTAATTCTAATAAGCTCAAGCCATCTTAGCTTTAATCAACTTTCTGTAAATAAATGCCAATCTAGAGTTCAAACATGTACTCAAGCTCATGTTAAAATGTAGCTTAGTTGAAAATTTGTTGGAATTGGGATCAATTTTGTTCCATACTACCCGTCTGAATAATAACACTGGTACAGCTGACCTTGTATCCGCTTATCCCAAAATAATATTGAGTTTAAAACTATTGAATAAAATTGGGTTGGGTGATTTTATTTTTCAAACATTAGCCCGGTTCTTATGAATAATGGACACAAACAAAATGGATAAGATGTTGATACAAGGGCTATTTATGATCCTTTAAGTTAAGTTTTAGCATGATTGAAAATCCTTGCTCTGAAATCATGCAATTGGACACTACTAATGACACTCCTTTAGCCATTCTATAAGTTTCTGATGAATCCAATGAAAATAATCTATTAGCGAGAGTCATGAGACCTTGGGGGTAAGGAAAGCAGTTTTTTTTTTAATAATTTTCTGGACAAATTAAAACTCGTTATTTATACAATAAGAAATTAGAAATCTATTGAGTAACAATGTCAAAGGGAGATTATTTATTACGTCACATGAAGAAAGTAAACTAAACACGATTAAATGGCTTGAGTAGGAATAAGAGGATCGATTGTTACATTTATTAGGAACTTGAAAATAGATATGAAGCATTCTGTGAATTATAAAATAAAGCTGCATTTTTCTTACAGATGGTATTGTATTTGAACCAAATATTAATATAATTCTGGAATTTGTATAGGATAAATTGTGTGTCAGACCTTGTACAATGGTATTTTATGTATTTCAGAAATACTAATGCTCCTCTGTTTTTTTGTCTACTCTGTATATATCCTCTTTCTCAGCCCCTCATTGGTTTCTTGTAGATTTCTTCCTTTATAACAGTTAACTGTTTAGATATTACTTGTTAAATTTGGGCTGTCTATTGTACAATTGGACATTAGTTTGAAGATACAAGTACCAACCTACTTGGGGAGAATTGGGTCAATGACCCTACACAAATTTTAATTTGAAAAATAAACTCCATTCGTTAAAATAGCATTATGCAATGGATTTTGTTATGTATTTTTAGTCAAAGTTCATTTTTTAAAATAGATGCGGAGCGAAGGTAAATTGGTGCCGTACTAACTACTTGCGCTCAAACTCATACTAAAACAGTACCTTTTTTTACACTAATTGATCTGGTTAAATTTTGTGTAGGTTTTCAATGTGTAAAGAGAGTGATCTACCCCTATTTATTTATGCATTTACTTATTACTTAATTATTTATTGTGGGGAATTCATATTGCAGGTACAACTTCAAATTCAGAATTCCTTCTTATTTTTCTCTCGTCATTAGAAGGTGATTGTAATTTCTTATTGTCCATCATATGTTAAAAGTAATGCTTTCATACATTAGATATGGCACATTGTTCTTTCCAGTTACTGTCTATGTTTTCACTTAAGTTAGATAAATCATCTATAACATCCAGCCTAGCTGTTTTGGAGGGAATTGCTATCAGCTTCAACCCAGAATACAAAGTTCTGGGCAGTACATATCCTTGGATTGCCCAGAAGGTGCTTACTAACAGCTCGCCAAAATTGAAATCTTCTTTGCAAGCTCTTCTTTACAAGGTACATCATCTCCATGAAGGATAATTAGCTATTTTTTAGCATGTGTTGCCTCAAAAATAATATCTTTCTGTGTGGAAGTAATGTTTAATAAAGACAGCTGTACTGATTCCATGTTCTTAAACAGGGTGGAGTGTTCAGGGTTGACCGATTAGAGTCTCTCTTAACAGAGGTGAGATAATAAAAAATCTCTCATGCATCAGCATGTCAATTAGTTTAAGCAAGAGTTCAAAAGGATTGAGATGAACTTTTCTTGTCCATCACCTCATTAAGCACTTGATAAGCTTATGAGATACTTCATTGAGTTTGAGCTTCATAACTTTGAGGCATAAATCTATATCAGCTTCATGCAAGCAACCTTCTTAGATTAGACATGGCTGGCTTGCTGCTGAAACTTATGGCTGTGCTGTGTATCTAAAATATGATTAGTTCTGTCACCATATCATCATTTGACTCCCTCAGTTTTATATTTAATCGGATATTTCATATCTGGTTCATTTGTTGACCCTTCTCAGTTGCATTGTTTTGGTCAAGTAGCTATTTTCTTTCTGCTGTTGCTGTGTCCTAAAATGCAAAAAGTTGAATGTGTGTGTGATGGTTGGTGACTTGAAAACACTCACAAACTGTTCTTGTGACTTTTTAAGTTCACTCAGCATACTTCTATAACTTTCGCTCCTGGCAGTCAATGCGTGCCAGAACACAACGAACATTGGCTAGAAAGCTGGAAGCAGATAATGAGTCTAAGATGTTTATCAGACAAATTGTGTCCTTTGCTTTGAATGAGAAGGTAAATCTCACTTGTAACTCATCATTAACCACTGGACAGAATCAAGGGATCAGACTATGTAGAGATTTTTCAAATGTATTTTATTTTCTGCAGAGTGCATTCATGAGAGAAATACTTCTCGAGGAATTTGCGAAGGTAAGATTTTGGGACACCTTTCCACATTTCTTGTTTTGGATTTAGTATCTTTGTTCTATAACAAAACAAGAAACAAGTGAAAGAGCTTGGGAAAACCTGCATCATGATTGATAGTTACTTGACTTAAACCTTGTCTGAATGTTCATAAATGCGCGTAACTGTCAGTCAGTTCTAATCAATTTAAATGACCAAGGGCTCATAATCTTCAATGAGTTCTAATCAATTTAACCACTATCCGAATAATGGGAGTTGTGTTCTGTTTTGTTTAAATGTTTGCTATGAATGGATCAGCTTCCTTCATATGTTGTTTGAATATTTTAAATGAGTTATCTTTATCAAATAATGTACTTGAAATAGCATGTTTAGTCTAGTAGAAGAAGTATAATAAATAGTGAAATGTTGTGGCAGAGAAATGTTGTATATTGGTTGGTGAACCCACAACAGCATCTAACCTCTCTTCTCAAAACCTTTTTGCCTCTTCCACCTCCTCCAACTCTAGCTTACTGAATACATATGGGAAAAACTTTGTTGTGTTGGCTCTTCTACAAACTTTGACTTGTAAAAAACACATATCTATTTCAAAATAACCGAGCATTCTATTGTTTACTTCCAAGTTCCGGCCTTAGAAATGATCAAGGCATGGAAATATGTAGAAACGACTATACCTGGAATAATTTTGAAAGTAAATTTTTTGGAGATAAATATTTCTGAATTTATTATTTAGTGTTAACTTCTGGGTTGACAAGTGTCATATTTTCTGAAATCACATTTGAGCACCTCTATTTGATGCTTGATATTGGTACTTATTGTTTATTTCTGCAACTGGTCATAGGGCTTGGATGCACTTGGGATAGCCACCTTTGACTCAATTACATCTGCACTGACTGTAAACCTACCCTTCAGACCTGATTCTGTTTCCTTGCTGACTGATGAAGATATCAACAATTTGAGAACGTTGCAACACCTCATTACTCTATTCTCAGGGATTCAACAGGTGAGAAATATTTTTTTAAGGATGAATGTTCCTTTCCTTCGGTAAAAGTCAGTACCATATTGTTTCTAGATGTTTAATTGGTCAGCCTATTTGAAAATAACGGGCATCAGTATACGGGGATCTATGTCCAGTGAAACTTCTGTTTTGATTAATGAACTCGATGATGGGTGAACCATGCTGTGACAGCATGTACAAGCATGTGAGAGAGAAATAGGAGGAAAGATTTTAGGGTCTTACCTTTCCTGAATTTATAATAATCGGGTAAATTGAGTTACAAAATAATACTTGTGAGGCATGAAAAGAGATCAAATTTGAGTTAAAGTAACAATTAATCACTATCCTTTCTCGTAATTGAGCAGTAACTTTACTGAGCCTAATTTCAACTATCTTGTATGCTCAATATCGACATTAATTATGGATTAATGGAAATTGACATGTTATTCACTACCGGTCCACAATTAGATTCTCAGGTTTGATTTTCATAGCAAAGTTGAAATTGGATACTCTTTATGTTGTATTAATGTTTTTTGTAAACATGCCTCTCAAGTCATTTGAAAGGAAAACATTATACATGGCATTGACATTCTATTCCATGCTTAGTTTACGGATAACAACAGTGCTCAAGCTACAGGAAATAGGTAGTGATCCATAACAGGTTTAACAAAGTGTCAATTCTTTATTGCAGGATATCAAAAAAGTCAATTCATATGAGGTTCAGAAACGATCTTCAAATGAAGATTCATTGCTCCCTTACCTTTTGGAATCTGGTCAAGAACTGTTACCCCTCCTATCGGTAATAGTAGAGGTAAGGACTAAACGTTAGGTGTTTGAATTCATGGAGAAGTGAACTTACATATCTTTAGAGGAATGATGGTGCCATTTGACTAGTTTACTATCTGTTTACAAGTTCTCAGCTGACTTAGTTCATTGTTGTAGCATGTGAACCATCCTATACAGACTGTTTGATTAGTAGGATTTTAAATATGCAACACTTTTGGGCAAAAATGAATTTTACAACTAAATCTAGGTTAATCCTAACTAGTGAGACTGTTTGCTGATGTAGATTTAATAACTAAATTAATTGCCGGGGTTATGAATTGGACTATTCTCCATCAGTTAACCCTTCAGAGCTTGCTTTGGTTATAAAGGAACA
Source organism: Primulina eburnea (assembly GCF_022965805.1). Lineage (NCBI taxonomy): Eukaryota > Viridiplantae > Streptophyta > Magnoliopsida > Lamiales > Gesneriaceae > Primulina > Primulina eburnea. The sequence continues at coordinate 119,936 of NW_027330944.1, forward strand.
GAGAATATAATTGCTTTAAACATACCTGAAAACTGTTTCTTTGATTACTTTCCCCAACTGATGAAGCAGTTCAATATGCGAAAATTTTCAGCTCCCACAAGAATCACAACAGCAGTTGTTACAATTGCCAGCAGATCTTGTCGGAAAGTTAGTTTCTAGGGCAGCTGCGAGGACAATAAGACAAGCTTTTTCATGAGTACATCCACATGTGTATCTTTTCAGCATGATCAACTGATTGCCATGATTTGCCCTCCATGTGCCATTAAAAAATTGGCATGCATTGACAGTTTCAAAAATATTTGCTGTTTGATATGTTCAGTTTTTTTCCTGTTCATTATAGCAGGTGAGATGGTTGAGAATGTGAAATATCTAATTGTTGGAAAAAATAAATAGCGGTTACAATTGTTTGAATTATATTCTATTTAATTTCATACGCAAGCATATTGAATTTTTTTAAAGGATGATTCCTAACGGTCATGATATGCTTTCAATTGTAATATTTAATCATAACTAGAAAAAAAGACATGTGTTGCACGTGAGAAACATTCTTATATAAACGTAGATAGTTACCGCAGACTCACTACCAGAATCAGTAGGTAAATCCTGCCGTATCTCAAAATAATTCTTCGTAGAAATAGGCCGAGTAAGATCTTTCCTCAAAACAAGCCGGTGTTGGTGACGCTTTGGAACCAACAAAGGCCTCGGCCCATGTAGTGGGGTGTGGGTCGTTAGGATGGTCCAGCATGAGCTCATCCTAACGATCCCATGACCAGTAGTGGTGCGTGGGTATGGACCGATGTCTTTGTTGGTTCAGACTAATGGCCCATGATCGTTACAAAACTCATTTTAAAATGCGGAAATATTTTTTATTTTTTTAAAGCTCGCAATTACAAAGTAACATTTAAAATAATCGTATTTATTTGCCAACAAGAATAAAGCAGTTTAAAAATAACTAAAGTCATCCAAAATCAACGTAAACGTGTAAAATCGATAAATCGTAATATCAACATATAAAAATGTCTTCTCTCAATCTGATAAATAAATATGCGGAAAAATAATGGTCCTCGGGTTGTGTCACAGCACAACCCGCCTGCCCACTCAGTCTTCGGCACATCCGGTCTCTTGATCAAAATGCACACCTGCATCACACGCCTAGTGAGTCTAAAGACTCAACACACTTATACTTGTAATTACAAGTACATATACATAACACACATCAGTGAAAAATAGCATAATCAACATACATTTCATGAGCTTAAAAACGTTAACATAAGTGTGTCGTGTAAAATCGTTACGTGTCAAAACATGTCTCATCATGTTATCATATCATATGCGTAACTTTGACCTGTCAAAACATGGTAATAGCATGTATCATCGTATCAGCATATATGTGTTAAAATCTTAATTTGAATTCCGTTCATTAACTGTGACTTTCGTATTATCATGTCATCATGTCAGTCGATGGATCCATCTACATATAACCGCGGTACCTGACGGCGAGGATCATCAGCGACGACATTACCCGCCCACTGAGTCCGGGCCTTACATGTCATCGTGTCATCGTGTTAGTCACAACTAAATCACTTCCTTCAAAACGTGTCATCATATTCATCACTTAAATAAAAGCATGCATATACATAATTTTTCATTTAAACCAAGCATGCACCATATTTATCATAATTGCGTAAAAAGCGTAAACATGATGCATAAAATTTTAAAATATCATAAATTTGTGCTCAAGGCGCTGCCATGACCAAATCTTACTCTGGGTACAAAATGGTCATTTTGCCCCTGGAAACCCAAAAATTATAGTTTCACTCCTAGACATCTAAATTGACCTGATTTTATCAAACTCCTTAAAATGTCCCAAAACATATTGATAAGCATTCCTAAACGTAAACTCGAGCCCAAATCACAACTTGACCGATTAGTTTTAAAACTTGGACCGGGATCCTGGTTTTAACCCGAATCGACTCGAAACTTAACCGAATTTCTCCCAACTTTTTACCACACCTTATAAACACTAAAAAGGCCCTAAAACCACGATTTAAGCCCTTTAGACCTTTGAACAAGTCCCTGGACAGCTGCTGGAAAATCCAGCAAGCCATCACCCAACTCTAGCTGTGACCCTAGCAAGCTTCTACCGTCCCTACGCAACAACCGATGAGACCAGCCCTGACTCAGCCCCTCCTAGACCACTCTAGGACCCCTCTGAACCCACTGGACTCCCGACCCCAGCCCCAGCGAAGCGCACCTCTCGAACCAAAGAAAACACGCGGCCACGCCTCGCATAAGACGCGATGGCTTCTATCCTAGGAAACCTTCTTCCACTTCGTGAACAGCTGTATTGGGGCTTCCCCTGGACCTCGGTTGGACCCTCATGGAGTGTACCTTGGTCTGGTTCAGTCCCTTTCTCAGCCTAGTCTACTCTACCTTGCACCATACCTCTAAAACCTTTATCGTCTAAGGGATGTAAACGAACCAAACCGTTTGTGAACTATTCGAAGCTCGATTCGATTAAAGCTCGTTTGAGCTCGTTTAAAGAGGCTCGTTAAGATAAAAAAAAACCAAACTCAAGCTTTACATTATTCGGCTCGTTAGCTCGTGAACATGTTCGTTGGTAAGTTAATGAGTAATCTTTTAGATGAAAAAATAATAGTTTTGATATTTGATTCATTGATTTTGCATATTATTTATGAAATATATAGAAAAATCTATTAAATTTATTTATTATAATAATTTGTTTTCTTTAAAATATAATTTACTTTTTAATTAATTTAATGAAAATTTAAATGTATAATTCATATTTATGAAGCTTGTTTAGGCTTGATAAATGCTTGAATAAGCTCGTAAGTCATGCATATATTCGTTAAATAAAGCTCGAGCTCGGCTCGATTATAAACGAACCAAGCTCAAACATTCAAGAGTTCGGCTCGGCTCGACTCGGTTACATCCCTACGGCTAAGAACACAACCTCTCGGCCCTTCCACCTGTAGCCACCAGCAACGTTTTTAATCCCCAAAACAACATGTCACCATATTCAGCCCCTTAACAACCAAAAACCGCATCCCCTTGCACAAGTTCATGAAAAACGTGAGCAACAATTTAAAAGTATGCATGTTCATGACAATATGAAGCCAAAACGCAACAACAAGTAAGATCTCTGAAGTTTTCGACCACACAAAGTAATTCCAGCATATAGTGGCGTGTATGAAGAGAAAGCGGAAGATACAAACGTGCCTTGATGATTTATGATCGAAAACTTGAAGAATTTCGCGTCGGGGAGGTGCCGGAGGAGCGGGGAGTGAACCTTTCTTGAAAGAAAAATGGAGGAAAAACTTTGCTGCTGGTTTTCACGTCAATATGTCTGCTGGAGAGTGGGTGAGACGTCTGATATCAGTAGGGTTGGGTTTAGGGTAGCTTAGGGTATCATTTAAATAGTTAATTACAAAATAATGGGCCCCTAAATGTTAATCAAAAGTTTAAAAAGATATTTAAGCCCAATAAGTTTAAAAGTAGGCCCATTAAACCAAAACACACTTCTGAAAAATATTTCGTATTGGAAGGGTGTAGGTTCTAAGGTTTAGGGTTTTTTTTCCGGAAAACACCGCCGGAAGCGAGGGGTTAGGCGGACTCCTACATGTATATATCCACAAAAATAAACAGTAACAGAATAAATAAAACCTAAAAGAGGAGGGGACAAGACCAAAACCTCCCCAAAAAGGCTAAAACAGTAGAAACATAAAAACAAATCATCATAGGGAAATAAATACAAAAATAAACTAGCCCTAGAATACTACCAAAGAGCGCTAAAAACTAATCAAGGACGAACATCTCTAAGCACAACATGCTGAGGAAGACAAAAAGATAGCTGCAAGATGAGCGCGGAAACCATAGAGAAGCTCTCGTCTCGGAACCATCATCTCGGGACCATCACCCTGGGAATCCAATCTGTCAAAACGAATCTAATCTGGCAGCTGTCAACTGTACAAAGCTCACTAGTCAAAAAAAGATAAGACCAGGAAGTCACTGTACAATGGCGATCAAAGAGCAAAATCTATATCGCAACCCACCCAAATAGTAAAGATCCAGCATCTGAAGTAAGAGAATAAATTAACCAAGCCCATGAGGAAGAAGTCCGACTAGAGAGATACAGTGATGCAGAGGCCGCCTGGAAAGAACCCCTGAAACCACCACATCATCCAGCAGACACAGATATAATAACTGAAGCGGCGGGCAAGGAGAACCTGCAGTAAACGCCCGCCAGGAACTCGAGAAGGACCAAAGAGTAGCACCAACAGGAAAAGTGCTGAAGACCATCCGAAACAAGAAGTAACATATTACAAGATATAGAGGGAGAAATAGAGCCAAAAGGAAGAAGGGTCTGCAAATGGCTAAGAACATCTGTATCTCAGGTAGGGGAGTCCTGAAATATGAGAGCGAGCAAGGGTGGAGATGTGGCTAGGAAGGGAAGGACCTAACTCTAAGGAATACTGCTTAAGGGTTTGAGCCCTCGCCGTCAAAGCATCCGCCACCGAATTACCCTCCCGGAAAATATGAGATATATGGAACGTATGCCCCCTCAAGAGAATCAAAATCCAAGAAACAATATGATCCAAACCCCAACAGCACCGACGGGACCGAATTATCTGAATGGAAGTCTGAGAGTCAAGCTCAATCCAAAGAGGGAAAAAAGAAAGATCAGAACAAAGGATAAGACCCCTCCAAACCGCCCAAAGTTCTGCCCGAAGAGAAGACCCAACTCTAATGAACTCACTGAATGAAAGAAGAAGGACCTAACTCTAAGGAATACTGCTTAAGGGTTTGAGCCCTCGCCGCCAAAGCATCCGCCACCGAATTACCCTCTCGGAAAATATGAGATATATGGAACGTATGCCCCCTCAAGAGAATCAAAATCCAAGAAAAAATATGATCCAAACCCCAACAGCACCGACGGGACCGAATTATCTGAATGGAAGTCTGAGAGTCAAGCTCAATCCAAAGAGGGAAAAAAGAAAGATCAGAACAAAGGATAAGACCCCTCCAAACCGCCCAAAGTTCTGCCCGGAGAGAAGACCCAGCTCTAATGAACTCACTGAATGAAATAAGAACCCGCTCGGAGTCATCACGCACCAACAGAAGAATCTCCAAGGTAGCCTCTCGAACTCCTATCAACATTCAAATTAAAACACCCCGAAGGCGGACGAAGCCAACGTACAATCGCCGTCCTACTAACTCTATGAAAAACAACCGATATACCCAGCAATCTCGTCGCATGAGAAACACCCACCCAATGGTGGGCCTTGACAATATGCGCAGCATGGGCGAGGCGCAAGTAAGACAAAATCTGAGACTTCACAGTCTTGGCAGATATTGTGAACTGACGGTACTTCGAATCATTACGAGCCGTCCATAAAAGCCACATCACAATAAAAGACAGAAACTCCTTCACATGGCCGCCGGGTGTCCAGCGAGGATTCCTCTTCCAAGCACTGAGAAACAAAGAGAATCCCTAGCGTGGGGAATCCGGACACGGAAAATAGCCCCAAAAAGTGCCGGACGGATCGAGCAATGGGGCTATCGAGGAAAATGTGAGTGAATGTCTCCGACATATCACAACACTGGCATCGGGACGCTAACTCAAAGCCACGACACAGGAGTACATCATCGGCCGGGAGCCATTGATGCCAAAACCTTCAAAGGAAGAATGACATGGTAGGTATCAACCGGCTACCCCAGCAAGGAGTCAAAATATCAGAAGACTGGGCTCTCAAGCGGACAAGCTCCCACAAAGATTTCAACGAAAAAGCACCGTCAGGACTGTAAATCCAAAGAGCAACATTAGGCTCACCAGAGGCGATGGGAACTAGAGAAATCGCCTCAGCCATCAAAGGGGCAACAACCGAGCAGAGAAGATCAAAATCCCAATCCCCCTAAGAAATAAAATGTGATATACGAGCACTACGGCCCCCTCTAATCTCACTCTGGCTCGACGCGGGGGTATCCCCGAACAAAATATCGTGCCAAAATGAAACATTGCCCAGGCCAACCCGCCAGCGGATACCAGGCTCCGCCCGAGGCCGAATATGAAGGAGGAGACACCAAATAGGTGATATGGAACCAGTAAAGGGTGCACAGATAGGGTGCACCACGCGACAGTGTTTCTGCATAAAAAATTTGGCCTAGAGGGAAGATCCTTGCCAAAATCGAAACCACAATTTGATGGAGAAGCTTTCCACATGATCTTTCATTCAGCGGAAACCAAGACCCACCTAAAGAACAGGGAGGCAAGCCCGATACCATCGGGTCCAATGCCATCTCTTTTCCAAGGGTCTAGATCCCCACAGAAAGGCATTAAAAGTATGCTCAAACTTCTCCATAACTGCTAATGGTGGCTGGAGCACCTGAAACAAATAGATCGGCATCGAGAGGAGCACACTACGGATAAGAGTCATGCGACTCCCCTGAGAAAGTGTCCTGATCTCCCAACCCTCAAGTCGTCTCCTAACCGACTGTAAGAGGGGCTCAAAAAGAACACACCCAATTACCGCGGAACAAGGGAACTCCAAGGTACATGAGCGGCAAGTGACCCTCCACAAACCGGGTAATACGCAAAAGCCGAGAGCGGAGACGCGCGGAGGGTTTAGGGTTTAGGGTTTAAGGTTTTTTTATAATAGAAAATACCGCCGGAAGCAGGGGGTTAGGCAGACCCCTACCTGTATATATCATCAAAACAACAATACAAGATAACACCTTAAGAGAGGAGGATGAAACCAAACCTCTCTAAAGGCTAGTCATACACAACATAAAAACAAAGACCTAGGGTGGCAAATACACGAGCCAAAAGCTAATCCCTAAGTGAAATGCATAATACAAAAGAAAACAAATGAACATCGCTAGATACATGAAAACAAATCGAAACTTATGTAAAGAGTAATGATCCAGCTCAGAAATAGGTGCTAAAGACCACCAATGGTACCCATCTCTGAGCTATCTGTCAATGTAAGGCCAAACAGAAAAGAACATCCTAATACGAGATCGATCAGCTGTACAGGATCCCGCAGTCAAAATAGTAATCAGCTGGAAAATCACTATACAAAAACAGTCGAAGCACCAAAATAAGACCGCAATCCAGCTCAAACCAGAGAATCTCCAAGACCTAAGAAGAGAGTGACAACGGCCTGAGCTCATAATGTCAGAAATGAAAGCATGAATCGCATGACCGTGACTCGGATAAAAGAGACAACCAAGAGAGAACATCCAGAGCCACCAAAGCACGCAGAAAAATATATCACAGAGTATTCCCGACATGAATGGAGCCCCGAGTCTGAAGTCAAGCCCGAGACCACCTGGCCCAAGGGTTTAGGGTTTGGGGTTTGGGGTTTAGGGGGTTAGTGTAAGGTCCAAAATTAGACGACGTAATCCAACTGCATGCGAATCTAAGAAATTATGGAAAATGAGTAATTAATTTATTTTAATTGCTAATTAATTATGTGACATACATGTTTATTTGCGAAATGAGATTTAATTGTCATCATGCATAAAACTGTATTTTAAGGATTATTCAAGCGACGATCGAGGAACGGGGACCGAGGGCTGAAGAAAATGTAAATCATAAGTCTTAAAAGCTCCCTACTATATATGAATATTTTTATTAAATAATTATTTTTAATTATTTAAAATATGGTCGATGTTTTTTTTAGTATTTTTGAAAATAAGGGGTTTTGAGATGATTTTATACGCCGATATGTAAATTTTATCGGTATTGGTTTTTCAACTAAAATGCGAGCTTTTTAGCAACCCGGCTATTAAATTCACATTTTTAATTAAAGAAAACTTTGTTATTATTTTAATTGATCCTAAATAGACTAATGAGCCTAATTTAGTGGCTTATTAGGCCTAAAGTCTAGATTAGGGATTAATTACTATTTAAAGTGTAAAAAAGATTTCCAAACCCCACACAATTCAAACAAACACACGGCCACCACTTTTCAAATCTGAAAAATCCTCCAACTCTCTCTCCAAATCACGGCTGCACACACAAGGAGATTTGGAGAGGATTTCTTGTGCAATTTTCGAAAGTTCTAGCAATATCAAGCCACCGCCGCGTCCCGTTCTTCGTCGTCAACGGATATTCGAGCGTAAACTACGCAAAGGCACACCCTAATCTCCTTTTCTCATCCATCATATCATATTATTGTTTGAATATTTGAATGCATGAAGAACACGGAAATCGTTTTCGATATTTACGGTTTATGGCATGTACAAGAGTAAATTCATGTTCCTATGCTGTGAACAAAGAAAACAAAAAAAAAAGAACCGATACTTTGCTGTCAAAGGTGGGTGATCGGGTTCCATGAAAAAAAAAGGATTTGGCTTGGTCTTGGCTTGGGCCAGGGCTCGGCTAGAGTCTGTTAGGGGTCAGGGAGGAGACCTTGCCAAGCAAGGCTCTACCCGAGAGGCTTTTCTGCCTTGCGCAGACTTCAGTGTTTGCGCAAGAGGCGTGGGGCTTGGCCTGGGGTTCAAGGGCTGGGTCAGGGTACATCCTAAGAGTCCTAGGCGACTGTTGGAGGGGTAGGTTAGAGGTTCAAGTCGTGGGCTAGAGTTCTAGACACCAAAACATAGAGTCCGAGTGCATTGAAACTCTCGGCCAGCTTATAGGTGTATTGGGGACCTTCGTTTTTGGCCTTAAGTTGGGTTCCTCGATGAAGTTAAGGGTCTAGTATGGTAATTACGATGTTGTGCAAGTTTTGGACCAACATGGTTCGGGGGTAACTCGATAAAATTAAGAGATGGCTCGGGGTCGAAGTTTAGGTGTCAAATAAGGTTTAAAAATAAAGAAAATTTGGAAAACGGCTCACGGGGGTCGAGTCATGATCCATAAGGGCTAAAATAATATAAAAAGACTAAATTTAGAATTTAGGAATTTTATATTAAAGTTTGGTATTTTTTCGGGATTAAAACACCGTTCAAATAATTAAGAAAAGATAATTGAAAAAGTCTAAGTTTTAAGCCAAATAAAATTATGAAAAATTCACGTAAGCTTAAATAATTATTTGGGACGTGTTAGAGTAATAAAATCAAGAAAAAAAGTCGAAAACGTAAAATGTCGAGTCTAGGGGTAAAACAGTCTTTTTACACCTAGAAATTTGTAAAGGTCATGGCAGTGCCCGAATTGCTGTTTTATGTTATTATGATGATTTTGAAATGTTTATGAATTTCTCATGATTAAATTATGATTTTTAAATGTCTAAGGAATTTTCATGATTTAAGAAGACATTTAAAATACATGTTGCATGCTTGGTTTCAAAATGAAAATGTTATGTTATGCACGATTTTTGAAGGAAGTGAAGTGATTGTGACTAGTTCGTTAATAGTGGCGATATCGTGAGGGTGATGGTCCCAGTGGGAGCCCGACGATCGTGTTTCCATTATTACGAACAAGAGGTTAAGAGTTTATGAGGTTTTGAGGTAAGGATAGGAATGTAGTGAGGGGAAAAGCCCATTGGGAGCCCCGACGATCGTATTTCTATTCGATTCATGTTAGGCCAGGGCCCAGTTGACCGGTGAGAGTGTTGCTGGTGTGCCCCGCCGCCCAGTACTGTGGTTATATTTCTGATGGATCTATCGTCATGTCATGTCATGTGAGGAAAGTCACAATTAACGATCTGAATTCAACAAGGGATAAAGAAAGAGGAAAAATGTTATGATTATGTCAAAAAAGATTTTTGACATGTTGAGGAAAAATGTTAATGTTATGCATATCATGAAATGTTATTTTTACTTAAAAGTATTTTTCACCGTTATATGTTGACTGTATTATGTATTACTCGTTATAAAGATTATGGTGTGTTGAGTCTTTAGACTCACTAGGTGTTTCTGAGGGAGGTCTTGATGAGTGATACTACTGGACTGATGCCGCACACAACCCGAGGACCAGCGCTACATTTTCCGCATTATGATTTAAGTTTTACGTTAAAGATTTTAAGACTATTTATTTATGCTTTGAGAGGTTTTTGAGAGTTTAGTATGAGCTATAATTTTCAACCTTTACTGCTTTTTAGGTTTGGTAAAACGTTTTATGATTTCTGGTTTGACTTTTCCCCTTTCAATTTTCAAATACTAGTTGGATGATTTATTTTAAAATGGTGCAAGATTATTTTATGAACATGGGCATGCAATGACCGAAATTATGAGGGTTTTAAAAAAAAAATTTTTACTAGTACTTTTAAAGAAATAAAAGATGAGGACGTTAGAGTTAGGGTTTAGGGGTTTTGGGGTTGGGGTTTGGGGTTTCGGGATTTAGGGTTTAGGGTTTTTTTTTGGGGTATAGGGGGTTAGGGTTTAGGGTTTCGGGTTAGGGGTTTCGGGTTTAGGGGTTAGGGTCTAGGGTCTAGGGTTTAGGGTTTTTTTTTTAGAGTTTAGGGTCCAGGGTCTTGGGTCTTGGGTCTGGGGTCTAGGGTCTGGGGTTTAGGGTTTTAGGGTGTAGGGTTTGGGCTTTAGGGTTTGGGGTTTCGGGTTTAGGGTTTAGGGTTTAGGGTTTCGGGTTTCGGGTTTAGGGTTTAGGGTTTAGGGGTTCGGGGTTCGGGGTTCGGGTTTAGGGTTTAGGGTTTAGGGTTTAGGGTTTTTTTTTTTTTAGGGTTTAGGGTCTAGGGTCTAGGGTCTCGGGTCTCGGGTCTCGGGTCTCGGGTCTGGGGTGAGGGTTAGGGTTTAGGGTTTAGGGGTTAGGGGTTAGGGGTTAGGGTTTAGGGTTTAGGGTTTAGGGTTTTTTTTTTTTTTTTTTTTTTTTTTTCCGGAAAACACCGCCGGATGCGGGGGGGTTAGGCGGACCCCTACCTGTACATATCCACAAAATCAACAGTAACAAAATACAGAATACAGAATAAAAAACCTAAAAGAGAAGGTGGAGAAAACCAAAACCTCCTCAAAAAGGCTAAAGCAGTAGAAACATAAAAACAAAGCAACCTAGGGAAGGAATTACAAAAGCAAAACGAACCCTAGAAGACTACCAAATAAGCGCCAACAACTAATAAAACACGAGAAGCTCTATGAACCACAAACGAAAGATGACAAAATGATAACGGCGAGATGATCGCAGAGTCCATGCAAACACGTTCATCCCGGAGCTATCATCCTGTAGAATCCAATCTGGCAATGTAAATATAATCTGGTAGCTGACAACTGTACCAAACCCACTAGTCAAAAGAAATTCTGGCCAGGAAATCACTATACAATGGAGATCACTGAGCAAGATATAGATCGCAATCCCGCCAGAACACAAGATATCCAGCATCTGAATCAAAAGAACGGAGAGCTCGATCCCATAAAGTAGGAGTCTGACGAACATGGCATGAAAACCAGAGGATCCCGGAAGCTATCACCCTGGTAAATCGAATCTGATAACGAGATGAAGCCCACCAGTCAAAAGAAGACCTGGCCTGGAAGTCACTGTACAAAGGCGATCAAAGAACAAAAAGTAGATCGCAATCCAGCCAGAACAAAAAAGATCCACCATCCAAAGCAAGCGAATAAAGTGATAAAGCCCATGAAGTATAAGTCTGACTAAAGTCGCAACAATGCAGAGGTTCATCCAGAAAGAACCCCTGAACCACCACAACCTCCAGCAAATACCTATGCAAGAACTGAAGCAGCGGGCAAGGAGAACCCCGGACAAACACATCATGTTCCAGTGTCTGGGCCCACTAGCACAGAGCAAATGAGAATGACAAACAAACTCCCAGAGCAATAAACCTGCAATAAAATACATAGATATATATATATATATATATATATATATATATATATATATATAATTCCTGAGTAAATGAGCCCTCGCCGCCAAGGCATCCGCCACTGAATTCCCTTCCCGGTAAATATGCGATAGATGAACTGAACGCCCCCTCATCAGCAAAAGAATCCGTGTAACAATATGCTCAAGACCCCAAGTACACCGGCGGGAGCGAAGTATAAGAAGAGATATACGAGAGTCAGTCTCAATCCAAAGAGGGAAGAAATGAAGATCAGAAGAAATGAGAAGACCCCTCCAAATAGCCCAAAGTTCTGCCCGGATATTGGTCCCAACTCCAATGAACTCACTGAAAGAAACCAGCACCTGACCAGAGGAGTCACGAACAACACCACCAACAGTAGAAGCTCCAGGACTACCTCTCGAACTCCCATCCACATTCAGTTTGAAGCACCCAACCGGCGGTCTCAACCAACGGACAATCGCCATTTTATGAACCCTGCGCAAATCAACAAAAAACCCCAGCGACCTCGCAGCATGCAAAACACCACGCCAGTGCATGGGCTTAACAGTAGACGCAGCGTGAGCAAGACGTAAATAGGACAAAACCTGAGACTTAACAGTCTCCCCAGAAATGTGCAAATGACGGTGTTTCGCATCATTCCTAGCTGTCCAGAGAAACCATAAAACAATGAAAGGCAAAAACTCCTTCACGTGGCCTCTAGGTGTCCACCCCGGATGCCTCTTCCAAGCACTGAGGAAGAGTCTGAAATCACTAGTAAGGGGAATACGGACACGAAAAACAGCCCCAAAAAAATGCCATACAGATCTGGCAATAGGGCTGTCAATGAAAATGTGCGTGAATGTCTCAGGCATCTCACAGCACTGACATTTAGACGCCAACTCGAAACCACGATGCTGGAGAACATCGTCAACTGGAAGCCATTGATGCCAAAACCTCCATAGGAAGAAAGACATAGTAGGCCTCAGCCAACTGCCCCAGCAAGGAGTGAATATATCAGAAACTTGGTCTCTCAGGCGGACAAGCTCCCAAGCGGATTTCAGCGAAAAAACACCGTCAGAACTATGCACCCAAATGGCCAAATCGGGCTCACCCAATGCAATAGGGACCAGAGCAATAGTCTCAGCAACAGAGGGAGGAACAACTGAACAGAGAAAATCAAAATCCCAAACCCCATCTGAAATAAAGTGAGAAACACGGACACCCCGATCCCCCCGAACCGGTAACTGACTAGATAATGGAACATCACCACACCAGGTATCATCCCAAAAATTAACATCTCCCATCCCAAGTCTCCATCGAATGCCAGATTCAGCACGAGGCCTAATCTTAAGCAAACGACGCCAAGTGGGAGAAATGAACCCAACAGATGAAACACAAGCTGGATGCACCAACTGGCAGTATTTTCTCATCATGAATTTGGCCCATAGGGATGAACCTTGACGAAAACGAAACCATAATTTAATGGAGAAGCTTTCCACAATATCTTTGAGCCTGCGAAATCCAGACCCCCTTCAGAGACAGGAAGACATGCACGAGACCACCTCGCCCAATGCCATTTCTTATCCAAGGATCTGGACCCCCACAAGAAACCATTGAAAACATTCTCGAGCCTCTCCATAACTGCCAGAGGTGGCTGGACTACCTGGAACATGTAAATGGGAACCGAAAGGAGAACACTCCTAAGGAGGGTCATACGACTCCCCGGGGAAAGAGTTTTAAGCTCCCAACCCTCCAACTTCTTACTCACCATCTGCACCAGGGGATCAAAAAGAGAGCAAACTCTATTCCCACGAAACAAAGGAACTCCAAGGTATTTGATAGGAAAATGACCCTCCCCAAACCCAGTGATGCGAAGGAGACGGGAACGAGTACGACCAGAACACCTCGGAGGCAAAATAATGACGCTCTTAAATGCATTCACCAACTGCCCCGAGCACTTTTCATAGTGATGCAAAAAATCCATGAGATTGTTCATCTCACGAGTCCCACCAGTGGCAAAAATAATGATATCATCAGCATAAGCCAGGTGGGAAATAGGGAGATCACAACCAGATCGGTACCTAATCGCAGGAAACTGACGATAAAGACGATCCAGACCACGCGAAAGGTACTCAGCCCCTAGAATGAAAAGAAGCGGGGACAAAGGGTCGCCCTGCCGGAGACCCCTAGTGGATCCAAAGAATCCGGTGAGTGAACCATTGATATTAACTGAAAATTGGCAATGAGAAATGCAGGCAGATATCATCGACACAACCTGCTCTGAAAAGCCATAATGCCTCAAAACATCCAACAGAAAAGACCATTGGACCCTATCATAGGCTTTGGCCATATCCAATTTCAAAATGACATTGCCACCACGGGTGGGGAGAGAAAGACTATGAGTAAGCTCTTGAGCAAGGAGGATATTATCCGAAATCACCCTCCCTGGAACAAAGCCACTCTGATTCCACGAAACAAGCCTCTACGCCACCACCTTCAATCGAGCATACAAAAGTTTTGAAATTATCTTATTGGTCACATTACACAAGCTGATAGGACGAAAGTCCGACCAAGCCTGAGCACCCATGACTTTGGGAATCAAGGTGATCGTGGTGGCAGTGAACCCCTGTGGCATGGGACTACCCCGAAAGAAATCAAGAACCGCATCCAAAACATCCTGATGGACAATCTCCCAGCAATGCTGAAAGAAGGCCGAAGAGAAACCATCAGGCCCCGCCACACTATCACGATGTATGGAGAAAACAGTCGCCCGCACCTCCTCCAAAGAAGGGGGGGGCAGCAATATTGGCGTTCTCCAAATCCGAGATCACCAAGGGGAAGTCAGAAAAATCTGGGCAAGAAAGCACAAAAGGATCCCCAGTAAGCAGGTTTTGAAAAAAGGCGGCCCCAGACTGCTGAATAAGATCAGGGGAAGTAAGGCAAGAGCCATTATCCCAAATACGGAAAATTTTATTAGCCACCCGTTTTTTCTTGACCATATTGTGGAAGAGTTTGGTGTTCCTCTCACCATCCTCTAACCACCTACAAGCGGCTTTTTGCCGCCAAAAATCCGCCTCCATGGCGGTAACTCGAGCAAGATCGGCATTGCAATTGGACAAAGAAGTCCAATGCAAATCCGAAGGATCAGCCTCGCAAACTGCCTCAGCAACCCGGACAGCCTGCTCCGCCTCCGCAAGTTTGGCAAAAAGATCACCAAAAACACCCTTGTTCCACCACTTCAGATGGCTCTTCAGGCGCTTCAATTTCACAAAAAGACGGTGCATGCCATTCAAATGACACGGCAAATTCCAATTAAGCCGCACCGTCTGCAAAAAACCATGGTGCCTGAGCCACATGCTCTGAAAGCGAAAAGAAGTCGGCCCACTAGCAAAAACCGGGACTGACACAAAAAGAGGACAATGATCAGAGACTGTACGAATGAGGTGCTCCACACGAATAGAATGAAAATGGTCACCCCAATCAACAGACACAAAAACCCGATCAAGACGCTTCCAAATGGTCTTGTTCGTCCACGTGAACGAAGACCCCTCAAAACCAGCATCCACTAACCCAGAATCCAAAATAAAATGATTAAATTCTTCCATGGGAAGTAACCGCCCACCAGAAGAGCCCAAACACTCAGACGAATTTCTAACTACATTAAAGTCGCCTCCAACAAGCCAAGGACCCTGATCAGGCTTAACCTGAAGCAAAGAAGTCCAGAGCTGTCTGCGCTCAATGTAGTCACACTTAGCATAAACAAAGGAGCAAAAAACAGTGGTCGGCAAAAAACTAGCAGAAACCCGGAAGTGAAGGAATTGAGTGTGATCAAGGAGACACTCAACCATCACATCCTCAGCAAAGAAAACCCAGATATGACCCGAGGAGTTCGATATAACTCAAGAAAAACCAAAACGACGAGTCATAAACCGAACATCCAGATCAATCATGGGTTCCAAAATAGCCAAGATCTTGACTCTCTTTTCTTTAACATGGGCATGAAGCCTTTGTTGAGACTCCGAGCTCCGGAGCCCCCTGACATTCCATATGAGAAAATTCATGGAGAATGGGCACCAGAACCGCCCTGTCGCTTTTTACGCGACCTATGAAAAGCATTCTCCTTCCTTTTCTTAACATCTCCCATATCAGCATCCAGAATACGACTTTCAGACCTACAACCATCACCCGACTCGGAATGCCGATCAAATTCGTGATCAGAATCTCCAGCAGATTCCAGCCGGAAGACCAACTCACTGACAGAAGGTCCCTGCCTAGCAACCAATTCCTCAACCGCAGAGGAAGCATCATCAGGAGACAAAGGAACAGAGGGGATGGAATGACTACTGTGATTCAAAGTGCAAGGCCCCAGAGAACCAAACACAGGCAACTCAGAAGTAGACGGTACCCCAATACCGTCCACGCAATCACCCAACTGGACCCCTCCATCAATAACCTCATCACTGAGGGTCACACCCTCAACAAGAACAGACTCCAATTGTTCCTTTCCAGAAGACCCAACACCGGCATCCTCCAGATTACCACATGGAGGGTCCAAATCAACACAATCTAATCCAACAGGATCAATCTCCTCATCCTGCCCATGCGAGAGCACCTCAAAAGGATTCAACTCAAGAGGATTCTTTCTTGGAAGAACCTGCCGAACTGGCCTCTTTCTCCCTCTACGTCGGGGACCCGTGCCAGTTTTCTGAAGCTGAGGCTGGGCCACCAAATTAAAACCAGGAGCAACACTCCCTGGTGGGGCAACACCCCCTGATGGGGCAGGCTCTGTAGAAGTGGGAGACTGACGAGGAGCACGGTCAGCAGGCTTGGGACGAACGGGTTTTGGGTTCTTGCCATGGGAATAACAAACACTGGTCGAATGACCCAGCATTTTGCAATCCGTGCAGTATCCGGGGATTCGCTCATAAATGACTTCAATTTCTTGAGCATGATCACCCCAACCCACCCAAATTTCTTTGACTGGTGTTTCCAACACATTAATTTCAACACAGACTCGGGCAAAAGCACCCCGAGTAGATTCAGCAGTTTGGTCATCCATCTTCACCGGTTTCCCCACAATTTTGGCCAAAGCAAATAGACTTTGCTTAGAAAACAAATGAAGGGGAAGACCCGGGAAGCGGATCCAAACAGGAGCAATGGGTGACTCCTCCTGAAGATTAAACTCTGGCGTCCACTTAGAGAAGCGGATCGACAGAGGTCCCACCTGCATAACCCCCTTAGTCCAAAAGAACGCATAGTCTTCTTCACAAGCAAGTGTGAGAACAAGAAAACCCCGAGGCATGAACTTTAAGTCAAAAGATCTAACTAGTCCCAATTTAGCAAAAGCCGCAGAAATACCAGAATTTGGAACTAGAGATCGATTACCTGAAATTTTTCCAACCAGAGCAAATTTGAAAGGTTCTGCCAGAGAAGAAATAACCTCATCCGGGAAAAGGATACCCGGTTTTCCATTCCGAAGAGTCGGCACAGGAATGTCATCCATTGAATTGTGCAACTCATCAAAGCTTTTCTTGGCCGTCCGAGGGGACGGTGGAGTCAGGATATCGCGAAATGACACAGTAAGAGGAGTAGGAACACGCGTACCTGTTTTGACCGGTTCAGCACAAGGGTTGACTGCCGAGTCAACTCGTTCCACCCGGCGGTTTGACTCGACCGAGTTGACTAGTGAGTTACCTGCCGGAGCACCACCATGGATCGGCGACGGTGAGAGGAGTCCAGAACCGGTACCAATTTGAGCAGACTCGGGCATTGGAGGGTTCGATTGAGCCAAAGAAGATGATGGACTACGATTTTGCCCTAGAAAAGAGGGGTTTCCGATCGGTGGCCGGAAACCCGAAATTGAAGACGGCAAAACACGACCCAGGCTTGGACGAAGGGACCCTGAAGAGTAATTGAGAAAAGGATTTGAAACGGTGGAGAAATTAACCTGAGAAGCTGACGGAAAAGATGAACCCGCCTGGAAATTCTCAGATCTAAAATTCTCGGCGCCGGCGAACGGGGATTGTTCAATTGATTGAGGCGTTATGACCGCCATGAAGTGAGGATCACAGATCGGGTCTTGGATTTGACAAACATTAGATGAATCAGCCGGAATCGAAGAATGAAGCACCGGCGATTTCGTGAACAGTAGCGGCGGAACTTTGCACGCCGATTCCGGTGAATATACTGACTTGTTGTGAGTGGGGCTGGTACCAATGGAACCGTCTGCTCGAGGCGAGTCAGATGGTGTATGTGCGACGCCGGGAGGAACAGCGGACGGCGACGACGCGATTTTGGACGGAAATGGCGATTTTTCAAGCCGGAAATTGGTGGTGTTGCCGGACTCCGATGGCTGCGATATTTGAGTATGTTGGTCGGCAGGTTGAGGCGATTCAGATGGTGGTGGTGGCCGGCCGGGATCCGGCGGCGGAAGCATGGCGGCAGAGAGGCGTGAATAGTGACGAATTTAGTGTGTTTTTTCGCACCTTTTAGTGTGTGTTTTTCCAGAGAAAATTTTTGGGGGCAAAATGGTTGGTTGGTTTAGGGTTTGGGGTTTGGGGTTTGGGGTTTAGGGTTTCGGGTTTCGGGTTTGGGGTTTGGGGTTTGGGGTTTAGGGTTTAGGGTTTTTAGGGGGTTTAGGGGTCTAGGGTCTAGGGTCTAGGGTTTCGGGGGTTTCGGGGTTTAGGGTTTAGGGTTTAGGGTTTTTTTTTTTTTTTTTTTTTTTTTACCAGAAAATTTTATTTATATACAACAAAAGAGCAGTACAAAGAAAGCCTGATGGGAGGGGGACTAGACCAAGACCTCCACAGCAAAGGCTACACAAGCATAACATCATAACAAAAGTAACGACATACTACAACAGGGCAACCCAGAATAAAGCAAAACACAGATAAAAACATCGGGCGCCCCGGAATACATCAGACAAGCTAATAACACTGATGGGCAAGGAGAACTCTGCAGTGAACGCCCATCAGAAAATCATATCAACCTGAATCAGGCGGTCGCCCATAGGGTAACCCCACCTGACTCTTCTGAGTCCTGTAAAACCGACGCTTCTGTGAGCGCGTGCGACCTGGTAATGGCAAGGACTGACAGGCAGTAGTAGGAGGAATATCCAAATCAGCCTCTCGAGAACCATTCCCAAGGTCGATCTGTAACGAAGTAATAGAACTAGAAGATGGAGGAACAACCATCTGTGCCGGAATATTGGAAACAATCATCGGGTCTGTCACCACTGGAACAACATCCATCGGAAAAGAGCTCGCCCCAGAACCAGACCCCTGAGCATCACCTGCAATAACAGATGTAACAACCACAGATATAGCAGGAGGAGTATGCATTGGGGCCACAACAACCTGAGACACCAATGGAACATCCTCAACAATATCCTCTAAAACATGAGAAGAAGGCGGTGGGCGTGAAGATGAACCAACACCAGAATCACCACCTGGTAATGAATCTCCTGTAATGGATTGAAGAATATCAAACTGATTACTCAAAGGAGAAACCTGAGGAGTAACCTGACGAGAAGCATGGCGGCGCCTACTTCTCTGCTGAACCCATCCTGGCTCAGCACTCCCAGAACCAGGACCACTGGAGAGAACCGAGCCATGCTGAACACCCTGTGTCTGACCCAAAGTCCCTGGATCAACATTCGAAGAAGTCTGAGGCCGCTTCCCCTGAGCAAAAGAACGGCCACCAGGAGCCTTATAGCCAGAACGAGAACAACGCTGCACCGAATGACCTAGCATCTTACAATCCGTGCAAAAATAGGGGACTTTTTCATAAACCACCCCCAAAGTCTGCCGGTGGCTACCCCACCCGACCCAGATCTCATCCAGACGAGGAAGCAACACATCAATCTCAACACAAATACGGGCAAAAGATCCCCGAGAACCATCAGCGGTGATCTCATCCACCATAACAGGGTTCCCTAAGAGCTTACCAATCTGATAAAGACACTTCTTGTCATATAAATGCAACGGTAGATCAGGAATACGAACCCAAACCGGAGCAATCGAAGACTCAGCCTCAAATTTAAACTCCGGTGTCCATTTGAAAAAGCGTATCGACACTGACCCAATAGAAACTAAATCCTGAGGCCAGAACTTCAAATAATCTTCCTCACTAGAGAAAATAAGAACCAAAAATCCTCGGGGAAGAAATTTCAATGTAAATGAGGCCAGAAAGCCAAAACGAGAAAAAGCAGCCAAGATATCACTATTGGGTGTAACACCCCGGTTCCCTGTAACACGGCCAATCAACGCAAATTTAAAAGGCACTGACAGAGAAGAAATAACCTGATCCGAGAATAGAATACCCGGTATACCATCAACAATGTCCGGTTCAGGAATCTCGCCCACCAAACCACCAAACCCAGCAAAACTCTGTCTGGCTGGAGAAGGAGCAGTAACATCCCTAAAAGAAGCCAGGGGAGTTGCTGAGGACCCGGAAACAGAAGCCGGAATTGCATTTGCAAAAGAAACCGAAGAGTTGACCATCGGTTGACCGCCAAAAACCGGCGACGGCGAGACAACCACCGGAGCACCACCAACCACCGGCGACGACGAGGGGATCATGGAACCGGTGACCAAAGGTGAAGAACCGGTCGGACACGGCGGCAATTGACCGGAGAAGCTCGCCGGAACCGAACCAACCACTTGATTTTGGGCGTTTCCGATCGGCATTGTATTTTCCGAAATTGAAGGCATAGAAATCTTACCCATGTTTTGGGGAGTCTGTACTAGAAAGGAATTGCAAAAATCCGCAACCGAGCCGGAGTAATTGAGTTTGGAAGCCATCGCATATATAGTTTGGGGGCTGAAATTCGTAGATCTGAAATTCCCGCCGCCACCGGACTCCGATGATGCAATTGAAGATACCAATGGAAGCGTCTGGTCATGGGCATTCCGGATCGGGGTCTTGATCGGAGAACCAAGACCGGCGCTGGCCGGAATCGGAGATGAAAAACTCGGCGTCGCGTGGAACAGTTTGGACGGAACTTCGCCGGTCGATTTCGGGATGCAAATGAACTCCGTTTGAGCTGATTTTTGGACCATAGGATCGCCTAGAGGGGACGATTCGATTGATGTAAAAATCGTCGCCGGACGATGATCGGAGATAGGGACGACTCCGGGCGACGGATTCTGCGCAATTCTCGGTGAATTGACCGTCGATTTGGCCGGCGAAACGACCTCCGTTGGACCTGAAATTTTGACAGCAGCCTCGTCTCGACGAGGCGCACCTGATCGTACTGGTGGCCGGCCGGAAACCGGCTCCGACATTGGGGCGATTTTTTGGGCGATTTGGTGTTGTTTGGGGGCACTATTCACTGTGGAGAAAAATTTTTGGGGGCGAATGGTTTGGTTTGGTTTAGGGTTTAGGGTTTAGGGGTTAGGGGTTAGGGTTTAGGGTTTAGGGTTTAGGGTTTAGGGTTTTTTTTTTTTTTTTTTTTTCCGGAAAACACCGCCGGAAGCGGGGGGGTTAGGCAGACCCCTACCTGTATATATCCACAAAATAAACAGTAACAAAATACAAAAGACAGAATAAAAACCTAAAAGAAGAGGTGGAAAAAACCGAAACCTCCTCAAAAAGGCTAAAGCAGTAGAAACTAGAAAAACAAAGCAACCTAGGGAAGTAAATACAAACGCAAAACTAACCCTAGAATACTACTAAAAAGCGCCAAACTAAACAAATACAATCAGCGCTAAAACCCACATACTGAGGAAGACAAAATGATAGCTGCGAGATGAAAACAGAAGCCAAACAAAAACTCTCATCCGAAAGCTATCACCCTGGTAAATCGAATCTGATAACAGTATGAAGCCCACCAGTCAAAAGAAACCCTGGCCTGGAAGTCACTGTACAATGGCGATCAAAGAACAAAATGTAGATCGCAGTCTAGCCAAAGCAAAAAGGATCCACCATCTGAAGCAAGCGAATAAAGTAACAAATCCCATGAAGTATAAGTCTGACTAAAGTCGCAACAATGCAGAGGTTCATCCAGAAAGAACCCCTGAACCACCACAACCTCCAGGAAACATCTATACAAGAACAGGAGGAGCGGGCAAGGAGAATCCTGCAGTAAACGCCCGCCAAGAACCAGGAATAAATCATAGATAAGCACCAACAGAAAGAGTGCTGAAGCCCACCCGGAACCAACCCGGACAAACACATCATGTGCCAGTGTCTGGGCCCACTAGCACAGATCAAATGATAATGACAAACAAACTCCTAGAGCAATAAACCTGCACTAAAATACATATATATATATATATATATATAAATATCCAGACAGATGAGATAGAAAGAGATCCAAAAAGAGGAAAGGGCTCAAATGGCTAAGAGTATCTGTATCTGAGGTAAGGGAGCCCGGAACGATCCGAACGGGCAAGGCTGGAGATATCACTAGGTAGAGAAGGACCTAACTCTAAGGTATAATTCCTGAGTAAATGAGCCCTCGCCGCCAAGGCATCCGCCACTGAATTCCCTTCCCGGTAAATATGCGATAGATGAACTGAACGCCCCCTCATCAGCAAAAGAATCCGTGTAACAATATGCTCAAGACCCCAAGTACACCGGCGGGAGCGAAGTATAAGAAGAGATATACGAGAATCAGTCTCAATCCAAAGAGGGAAGAAATGAAGATCAGAAGAAATGAGAAGACCCCTCCAAATAGCCCAAAGTTCTGCCCGGATATTGGTCCCAACTCCAATGAACTCACTGAAAGAAACCAGCACCTGACCAGAGGAGTCACGAATAACACCACCAACAGTAGAATCTCCAGGACTACCTCTCGAACTCCCATCTACATTCAATTTGAAGCACCCAACCGGCGGTCTCAACCAACGGACAATCGCCATTTTATGAACCCTACGCATATCAACGAAAAATCCCAGCGACCTCGCAGCATGCAAAACACCACGCCAGTGCATGGGCTTAACAGTAGACGCAGCGTGAGCGAGACGTAAATAGGACAAAATCTGTGACTTAACAGTCTCCCCAGAAATGTGCAAATGACGGTGTTTCGCATCATTCCTAGCTGTCCAGAGAAACCATAAAACAATGAAAGGCAAAAACTCCTTCACGTGGCCTCTAGGTGTCCACCCCGGATGCCTCTTCCAAGCACTGAGGAAGAGTCTGAAATCACTAGTAAGGGGAATACGGACATGAAAAACAGCCCCAAAAAAATGCCATACAGATCTGGCAATAGGGCTATCAATGAAAATGTGCGTGAATGTCTCAGGCATCTCACAACACTGACATTTAGACGCCAACTCGAAGCCACGACGCTGAAGAACATCGTCAACTGGAAGCCATTGATGCCAAAACTTCCATAGGAAGAAAGACATAGTGGGCCTCAGCCAACTGCCCCAGCAAGGAGTGAATATATCAGAAACTTGGTCTCTCAGCCGGACAAGCTCCCATGCAGATTTTAGCGAAAAAAACACCGTCAGAACTATGCACCCAAATAGACAAATCGGGCTCACCCAAAGCAATAGGGATCAGAGCAATAGTCTCAGCAACAGAGGGAGGAACAACTGAACAGAGGAGATCAAACTCCCAAACCCCATCTGAGATAAAATGAGAAACACGGACACCCCGATCCCCCCGAACCGGTAACTGACTAGATAACGGAACCTCCCCACACCAGATATCATCCCAAAAATTAATATCTCCCATTCCAACTCTCCATCGAATGCCAGATTCAGCACGAGGCCTAATCTTAAGCAAACGACGCCAAGTGGGAGAAATGAACCCAGCTGATGAAACAGAAGCTGGATGCACCAACTGGCAGTATTTTCTCATCATGAATTTGGCCCATAGGGATGAACCTTGACGAAAACGAAACCATAATTTAATGGAGAAGCTTTCAACAATATCCTTGAGCCTGCGAAAACCAAGACCCCCTTCAGAGACAGGAAGACATGCACGAGACCACCTCGCCCAATGCCATTTCTTATCCAAGGGTCTGGACCCCCACAAGAAACCATTGAAAACTTTCTCGAGCCTCTCCATAACTGCCAGAGGTGGCTGGACTACCTGGAACATGTAAAGGGGAACCGAAAGGAGAACACTCCTAAGGAGGGTCATACGACTCCCCGGGGAAAGAGTTTTAAGCTCCCAACCCTCCAACTTCTTACTCACCATCTGAACAAGGGGATCAAAAAGAGAGCAAACTCTATTCCCACGAAACAAAGGAACTCCGAGGTATTTGATAGGAAGATGACCCTCCCCAAACCCAGTGATACGAAGGAGACGGGAACGAGTACGACCAGAACACCTCGGAGGCAGAATAATCACACTCTTAAATGCATTCACCAACTGCCCCGAGCAGTTTTCATAGTGATGCAACAAATCCATTAGACTTTTCATCTCACGGGTCCCACCAGTGGCAAAAATAATGATATCATCAGCATAAGCCAGGTGGGAAAGAGGGAGATCACAACCAGAGCGGTACCTAATCGCAGGATACTGACGATAAAGACGATCAAGCCCACGCGAAAGGTACTCAGCTCCCAGAATGAAAAGAAGAGGGGACAAAGGGTCCCCCTGCCGGAGACCCCTAGTGGATCCAAAGAATCCGGTGAGTGAACCATTGATATTAACTGAAAAATGGCAATGAGAAATGCAGGCAGATATCATCGACACAACCTGCTCTGAAAAACCATAATGCCTCAAAACATCCAACAGAAAAGACCATTGGACTCTATCATAGGCTTTGGCCATATCCAATTTCAAAATAACATTGCCACCACGGGTGGGGAGAGAAAGACTATGAGTAAGCTCTTGAGCAAGGAGGATATTATCCGAAATCACCCGCCCTGGAACAAAGCCACTCTGATTCCACGAAACAAGCCTCTCCGCCACCACCTTCAATCGAGAATATAAAAGCTTGGAAATTATCTTATTGGTCACATTACACAAGCTGATAGGACGAAAGTCCGACCAAGCCTGAGCACCCATGACTTTGGGAATCAATGTGATCGTGGTGGCAGTAAACCCCTGTGGCATGTGACTGCCCCGAAAGAAATCAAGAACCGCATCCAAAACATCCTGATGTACAATCTCCCAGCAATGCTGAAAGAAAGCCGAAGAGAAACCATCAGGCCCCGCCACACTATCACGGTGTATGGAGAAAACAGTCGCCCTCACCTCTTCCAAAGAAGGGGGGGCAGCAATATTGGCGTTCTCCAAATCCGAGATCACCAAGGGGAAATCAGAAAAATCTGGGCAAGAAAGCACAAAAGGATCCCCAGTCAGCAGGTTTTGGAAAAATGCGGCCCCAGATTGCTGAATAAGATCAGGGGAAGTAAGGCAAGAGCCATTATCCCAAATACGGAAAATTTTATTAGCCACCCGTTTTTTCTTAACCATATTGTGGAAGAGTTTGGTGTTTCTCTCACCATCCTCTAACCACCTACAAGCGGCTTTTTGCCGCCAAAAATCCGCCTCCATAGCGGTAACCCGAGCAAGATCTTCATTGCAATTGGACAAACTAGTCCAATGCAAATCCGAAGGGTCAGCCTCGCAAACTGCCTCAGCAACCCGGACAGCCTGCTCCGCCTCAACAAGTTTGGCAAAAAGATCACCAAAAACACTCTGATTCCACCACTTCAGGTGGCTCTTGAGGCGCTTCAATTTCACAAAAAGACGGTGCATGCCATTCAAATGACACGGCAAATTCCAATTAAGCCGCACCGTCTGCAAAAAACCGTGGTGCCTGAGCCACATGCTCTGAAAGCGAAAAGAACTCGGCCCACTAGCAAATACCGGGACTGACACAAAAAGAGGGCAATGATCAGAGACTGTACGAATGAGGTGCTCCACACGGATAGAATGAAAATGGTCACCCCAATCAACAGACACAAAAACCCGATCAAGACGCTTCCAAATGGTCTTGTTCGTCCACGTGAACGAAGACCCGTCAAAACCAGCATCCACTAACCCAGAATCCAAAATAAAGTGATTAAATTCTTCCATGGGAAGCAACCTCCCACCAGAAGAGCCCAAACACTCCGACGAATTCCTAACTACATTGAAGTCGCCACCAACAAGCCAAGGACCCTGATCAGGCTTCACCTGAAGCAAAGAAGTCCAAAGCTGTCTGCGCGCAATGTAGTCACACTTAGCATAAACGAAAGAACAAAAGACAGTAGTAGGCAAAAAAGCGGCAGAAACCCGGAAGTGAAGGAATTGAGTGTGCTCAAGGAGACACTCAACCATCACATCCTCAGCAAAAAAAACCCAGATATGACCCGAGGAGTTCGATACAACTCGAGAAAAACCAAAACGACGAGTCATAAAACGAACGTCGAGATCAATCATGGGTTCCAAAATAGCCAAGATCTTGATACG
The DNA here is from genome assembly GCF_022965805.1 of Primulina eburnea. Taxonomy (NCBI): domain Eukaryota; kingdom Viridiplantae; phylum Streptophyta; class Magnoliopsida; order Lamiales; family Gesneriaceae; genus Primulina; species Primulina eburnea. Next base: position 146,044 of record NW_027330944.1, read on the forward strand.
CTTTTCTTTAACATGGGCATGAACCCTTTGTTGAGACTCCGAGCTCCGGAGCCCCCTGACATTCCAAATGAGAATATTCATAGAGAATGGGCACCAAAATCGCCCTGTCGCTTTTTACGCGACCGATGAAAAGCATTCTCCTTTCTTTTCTTAATATCCCCCATATCAGCATCCAGAATACGACTGTCAGACCTACAGCCATCACCCGACTCAGAATGCCGATCAAATTCATGATCAGAATCACCAGCAGATTCGAGTCGTAAAACAATCTCACTGACAGAAGGACCCTGCCGAGCAACCAATTCCTCTATCGTAGATGAAGCATCATCAGGAGACAGAGGAACAGAAGGGATGGAATGACTACTGTGATTCAATGTACAAGGCCCCAGAGAACCAAACACAGGCAGCTCAGAAGTAGACGGTACCCCAATACCATCCACACACTCACCCAACTGAACCCCTCCACCAATAACCTCATCAGTGGGGTTCACCCCCTCATCAAGAACAGACTCCAATTGGTCCTTACCAGAAGAACCAACACCGGCATCCTCCATAAGACAAAGTGGAGGATCTGATCCACCTAAAGCTAAGCCAACAGGGTCTTGCTCCTCCTCCTGCCCATGCGAGAGCACATCAAAAGGATTCGAAGCAAGAGAATCCTTACCCGGAAGATTCTGTCTAACTGTCCTCTTCCTCCCTCGGCGCCTGGGACCCAGGCCATTTCTCTGAAGCTGGGGCTGGGGTCCCAGGTTAAAGCCAGGGTTCACACCCCCTTGAGGTGAAGGCTCTGTGGAAGGGGAAGGCTGACCAGGAACACGGTCAGTAGGCTTGGGGCGAACAGGTTTCGGGTTCTTCCCATGGGAATAACAAACACTGGTGGAATGACCCAGCATTTTACAATCCGTGCAGTACCCGGGGATCCGTTCATAAATGACTTCAATAACTTGAGTGTGATCACCCCAACCCACCCAAACTTCTTTGACTGGGGGTTCCAACACATTCAGTTCAACACAAACACGAGCAAAAGCTCCTCGAGAAGAATTAGCAGTATGATCGTCCATTTTCACCGGTTTCCCCACAATTTTGGCTAAAGCAAAGAGACTTTTCTTAGAAAACAAATGAAGGGGAAGACCCGGGAAACGAACCCAAACAGGAGCAATGGGTGATTCTTCCTGGAGATTAAACTCTGGCGTCCACTTAGAAAAACGGACCGACAGAGGACCCACCTGCATAATGCCCTTGGTCCAAAAGAGCGCATAGTCTTCTTCACACGCAAGGGTAAGAATGAGAAAACCCCGGGGCATGAACTTCAAATCAAAAGATCTGATAAGTCCCAACTTAGCAAATGCAGCCGAAATACCAGAATTTGGAACAAGAGATCGATTCCCTGAAATTTTCCCAACCAGAGCAAATTTAAAAGGTTCTGCCAGGGAAGAAATCACCTCTTCCGGAAATAGGAGACCCGGTTTCCCATCTCGAAGAGTCGGCACGGGCATATCCTCCATTGAATTGTGCAACTCATCAAAACTATTTTTAGCTGTCCGAGGGGACGGGGGAGTAAGGATATCACGAAACGAAACAGTAAGCGGAGTAGGAACACGCTTACCTGGATTGACCGCAGCATCACTAGGGTTGACTGCCGAGTTACCACGCTCAACTCGGTGAGTTGACTCGACTGAGTTGACCACCGAGCCTCCTACCGGAGAACCACCGTGGAATGCCGACGCTGTGCTGAGTCCAGAACCGGGACCAATCAAACCAGAACCGGCCAACGGAGGGGTCGATTTGACTGAAAAAGACGTAGAAACCCGAGTTGACTCACGAATTTGGGGGTTTCCGACCGGTGGCCGGAAACCTGAAATTGAACATGGTAATCGCCGACCCATGACTGGACGAAGCTCTGGTCCAGAGGAATTGAAGAAAGACGCGGGATCGGCGCCGGAAATCGGAGGAGAATATGACGGGAAGATCGCTGAATGCATAGAATTCTCAGATCTGAAATTCCCGCCGGCGGTGAACGTCATTGGGCCTGAAATTGGTGCCATCTGAATCGTCTATGCATGGGCATCACAGATCAGGGCTTTGGAAAGAACCGAGGTTGCATGAATCGGCCGGAATCGAAGAAACAATCTCCGGCGAGCTCGTGAACAGTGAACGCGTAACTTGCATCGACGATTGCGGTGGATTGACGGAGTGTTTGAAGGTGAGGCTGGGTTCATTCAACTCGTCTAGTCGAGGCGAGTCTAGGGGTGTATGTTCGGCGCCGATTGGAACAGTGAACGGCTCCGGCGACGATTTGGACGGAATGGACGAAATTTCAATCGGAAAATAAACAGGGTTACCGGACTCCGATGCATCTGATTTTTGGATATGTGTGTCGCCGTGAGGAGGCGCGGTTCCGGTGGTATATTCGCCGGTCGAGATCCGGCGGCGGTGACATGGCGGTATGTGAGCGGTGAAAGTGCCAAAGGTTAGTGTGTTTTTTCTCACGGTTTTTGTGTGTGTTTTTTGAGAGCGTTTTTCGTGGTTTAGGGTTTAGGGTTTGGGGTTTAGGGTTTTGGGTTGGGGTTTGGGTTTAGGGTTAGGGTTTTTTTTTTTTTTTTTTATAGGGGGGGTTAGGGTGTTTGGGGTTTAGAAAACGCCCTAGGAGGCTACCAACTAATCGACAACTGCTAATCAAATATGAGGAGCGCTAAGAACAACCAGCTGAGGAAATCAAAATGATAACGCCAAAATGATCGCAGAGTCCATGCGAAAGCACTCATCCCGAAACTATCATCCTGAAGAATCCAATCTGTCAATATAAATATCATCTGGGAGCTAACAACTGTACCACACCCACTAGTCAAAAGAAAGTCTGGCCAGGAAATCACTATACAATGGCGATCACAGAGCAAAATATAGATCGCAATCCTGCCAGGACAGAAGATATCCAGCATCTGAATCAAAAGAGCAGAGAGTTCAATCCCAAGAAGAAGGAGTCTGACAAACATGGCATAAAAATCATAGGATCCTATAGAAAGCACCCCATGAATCCACCATGACATCCAGCAAACACCTCTACAAAAACTAATACGGCGGCGAAACAGAACCAGCAGTAAACGCCCGCCCGGGATCATGAATGTGCCAAAGGAAAGCACCAACAGAAATAGATCAGAAACCCACTCGGAACAAACAAGCATAAACACATCATGTGCAAGTGTCTGGACCCACTTGCACAGACTACATGAAAGTGTAAACCAACATCCAAGAACACTAACCTGCAATAAAGATAACTATATAAGGTTTAGGGTTTAGGGTTTAGGGTTTTTTTTTTTTTTTTTTTTTTTTTTCCGGAAAACACCGCCGGATGCGGGGGGGTTAGGCAGACCCCTACCTGTATATATCAACAAATAAAAAGTAGCATACCTAGAGAGGGGACTACACCAATACCATCCTCGAAAAAGGCTAAAGCATGTAAACATAAATACAAAGTAGCCTAGTGACAGAAAATACGTAAAACAAAAAACCCTATACTACGACAAAAAAGTGCGCCATAAACTAATCAAAATACGAGCTAGCGCTAAGTAGTCAACACGCCATGAAAGACCAAATGGATAAACTGGGAAGATGAGTGCAGGAATCCATGAAGAAGCTCTCATCGCCTAAGCCAGTGTCACGCCTGAAGATCAATATGCGTCAGAACGACTCTAATCTGAGATCAGGTAAACTGTACTGAATCCCATCAGTAGATACAATAAGACTATGGCAGGAAATCACGTCCAATGACGATAAGAGGAGCAAAATGAAGATCGCAATCCTGCAGACAAAAAAGATCCAGCATCTGAAGTATAATCTGACGAAGGTATCATAGACAATGAAGAGGATCGTCCTGGAAAGAATCCCTTGAACCACCACGACATCCAGTAAACTCCTGTAAAAGAACTGATACGGCGGGCAAGGACAACCTGCAGTAAGCGCCCGCCAGGGAGCCAGAAGTGGACCAAAGAGAGCCACAAACAGAAATAGCGCTCCAGGGAATATGAGAGGGCCAAAGAAAAGCACCAATAGGGTAAGTGCAAGAGCCCACCCAATCCCTAGGAGACCAAACATGTAGTGTGCGAGTGTCTGGGCCCACTCACACCAGACTGGCAAGACGGGGGAGAAGAGAACCCCCTAAAGTAACAGTACCTGCAAAGAAAAAATAACATATATATATATATAGATAGAGAGTCAGAAGAAATGGATCCAAGTGAAGGGAAGGGCTGCAAACAGCTAAGAACATCTATATCTCAGGTAGGGAAGTCCGGAGGTATCCGAACGTGCAAGTATGGAAATGTGCCTAGGGAGGGAGGGACCTAACTCTAAGGTAAAGTGCCTAAGGGTCTGGGCCCTCGCCGCCAACGCATCCGCCACCGAATTACCCTCCCGGAATATATGCGAAATATGAACAGACCGCCCCCTCAAAAGGACCAGAATCCTGGATACAATGTGATCAAGACCCCAGCAACATCGACGGGAACGAATGAGCTGAATAGAAGTCAGAGAATCAAGCTCGATCCAAAGAGGGAAAAAAGAATGATCAGAACAAAGGAGAAGACCCCTCCAAACCGCCCAAAGCTCAGCCCGAAGAGAAGACCCAGCTCCGATGAACTCGCTGAATGAGAGCACAACCCTCCCGGAATCATCCCGAACAACGCCACCAGCAGAGGAGTCCCCAGATAATACCACGCGAGCTCCCATCCACATTAAGCTTGAAGCACCCGGACGGCGGTCGCAGCCAGCGAACAATCGCCGTCCTATGTAATCTGTGGAGAGCAACCGAAATACCCAGCAATCTCGCCACATGAAACACACCCAGCCAATGTCTGGGCTTGACAGTACGCGCAGAGTGGGCGAGACGCAGGTAAGACAAAATCTGATACTTCACCGTCTCCCCAGAAACAGGGAGATGACGGTGCTTAGCATCGTTCCGCGCAGTCCAGAGGAACCACAGAACAATGCAGGGGAGAAACTCCCGCACATGGCCCCCCCGGGACCAGACCAAATCTCTCTTCCACGCACTGAGGAACAAACTGAAATCCTCAGTGTCGGGAATACGAACCCGAAACACGGCGCCAAAGAAGTGCCAGACAGACCGAGCAACCGGGCTGCGAATGAATATGTGTGTGAATGTCTCAGACATATCACAACACTGACATCTCGAGGCTAACGCAAAACCCCGGCGCTGGAGCACCTCATCAACTGGGAGCCACTGATGCCAGAATCTCCAGAGGAAGAACGACATGGTAGGCCTCAACCAGCTCCCCCAACACGGGCGGAATATATCAGAAGACGGAGCACGCTGACGGATCAGCTCCCAAGCAGATCTCACAGAGAAAACACCATCGGAGCTATGGATCCATCGTGCCAGATCAGGCTCTCCCGAAAGAACAGGAATCAAAACAATCTCCTCGGCAACCGAAGGAGCAACAACCGCACAAAGGCGATCAAAATCCCAGGACCCCTCAGACAGAAAATGAGAGACCCGAACATCACGGCCCCCGCGGACCACACACCAGGGAGGACAAAGGAACGTCCCCAAACCAAGTGTCATCCCAAAAGGAAACATCTCCGAGACCAACTCGCCAGCGAATGCCAGGCTCCGCGCGAGGGCGGATCCTGAGGAGACGACGCCAAATGGGGGAAATAGAAGCACAGGGCGGGGACACAGGCAGGAGCATCCAGCCGGCAATACTTCCGTAGAAGGAATCTCGCCCAAAGAGAGGATCCCTGCCGAAATCTGAACCATAATTTAATAGAGAAACATTCCACGAGATCTTTCAATCTGCGGAATCCAAGGCCCCCCTCAAGTACGGGGAGGCAAGCCCGGGACCACCGGGCCCAGTGCCACTTCTTTTCCAAGGGTCTCGACCCCCAGAGGAAGGCATTGAAGGCCCGCTCAAGCTTCTCCATGACCGCCAGAGGTGGCTGAACCACCTGAAACAGATAAATCGGCATGGAGAGGAGCACGCTACGTAATCAGGGTCATGCGGCTACCCGGGGAGAGGGTCCGAGTCTCCCAACCCTCTAACTTCCTACGAACAGACTGTAGGAGGGGCTCAAAAAGGGAGCATGTGCGATTACCCCGATAAAGGGGAACTCCGAGGTACTTGAGGGGCAGATGGCCCTCGGCGAACCCGGTGATGCGCAGAATCCGGGAGCGGAGGCGCTCAGAGCACCTCGGAGGCAAAATCAAAGAACTCTTGGCAGCATTCACACGCTGCCCCGAACAGTTCTCGTAGTGATGCAGAAAATCGACAAGGCGCTGCATACCACGAGACCCACCACTGGCAAAAATAATGACATCATCAGCATAAGCCAGGTGGGAAATCAGAATATCACAATCAGAACGATACCTAAGCGCAGGATGCTGCAGGTAGAGTCGGTCAAGGCCACGAGAGAGATACTCCGCCCCCAAAACGAAGAGAAGGGGAGACAATGGATCGCCCTGCCGGAGGCCTCTGGTGGAACCAAAAAACCCCGAGAGAGAGCCATTGATGTTCACAGAGAAATGACAATGGGAAATACAGGCCGAGACCAAAGCCACAACACGCTCTGAAAAACCAAAATGTCTCATAACGTCAAATAGGAAATGCCACTGGACCCTATCATAGGCCTTGGCCATATCCAACTTCAAGATGACATTACCACCACGAGAGGGGAGAGTAATGCTGTGAGTGAGCTCCTGGGCAAGGAGGATATTATCAGAGATCATCCGACCCGGAACGAAGCCACTCTGATTCGGGGAAACAAGTCTCTCCACCACATCCCTCAACCGAGAGTACAACAGCTTCGAGATGATTTTGTTCGTGACATTACACAGACTGATCGGACGGAAGTCCGACCAAGCGCGTGCACCCTCGACTTTGGGAATAAGAGTGATCGTGGTGGCGGTAAAGCCCTGAGGCATAGGAGAACCCTGGAAAAAATCAAGAACAGCACCAAAAACGTCCTGATGGACAACCTCCCAGCAATGCTGAAAGAACGCCGAAGAAAAGCCATCAGGGCCAGCAACACTATCAGGGTGGATAGAGAAGACGGTCGCGCGGACCTCCTCCAAAGAGGGAATCGCAGCAATACCATCATTCTCCACAGCAGAGATAACCGAGAGAAAACCCGAAAAATCAGGGCAATCGAGCGCAGAGGGCTCCCCGGTAAGCAGATCCTGGAAAAATAAGGCTCCCGACTGCTGAATCAAATCCTGAGACGTCAGGCAAACCCCATTCTCCCATATGCGGAAAATTTTATTCGCCACACGCTTTTTCCTCACCATATTATGGAAGAGTCTGGTGTTCCGCTCACCATCCTCAAGCCAATGGCAAGCCGCTTTCTGTTTCCAAAAATCCGCCTCCATGGCGGTGATACGAGCCAGATCCTCATTGCGATCGGACAGGGAAGTCCAATTCGCGTCAGAAGGGTCGGCCTCACAGACATCCTCAGCTGAACGAACAGCCCTCTCAGCCTCAGTGAGTCTATCAAAGATGTTACCAAAAACATCCCGATTCCACCACCGGAGGTGATGCTTGAGACGCTTCATCTTGGCAAAAAGCCGAGGCATGCCGCTCAGACTGCATGGCAGATTCCAATTAAGCCTCACAGTCTGCAAAAAACCATGGTGCCTAACCCACATTCGCTGGAAGCGAAACGAGCTCGGCCCACGGGCAAAAACAGGAGCGGTAACCAAAAGCGGACAGTGATCCGAGACAGTACGGGCGAGATGCTCAACCCGAATCGAGCTGAAATGATCTCCCCAATCAACAGAAACCAAGACCCTGTCCAACCGCTTCCAAATGGTCTTATTCGTCCAAGTGAACGAAGACCCCTCAAAACCAGCATCGATAAGACCAGAATCAATAATAAAATTGTTGAACTCCTCCATGGGTAGCAACCTACCACCACGGGAGCCCAAGCACTCAGACGCATCCCTGACGACATTAAAATCGCCCCCAACCAGCCAGGGACCCAAAACAGGCTTAACCAAAAGCAAAGAAGCCCAAAGATCCCTACGCTGGACATAATCACATCTAGCATAGACAAAAGAACAAAATATCTCTGTCGGTAAGAAAGAGGCAGAGACTCTGATGTGAAGGAACTGAGCATGATCAAAAACACACTCCGCCCTGACATCAGCAGCAAAAAATACCCAGATATGACCGGAGAGATTAGAAATGACTCCAGAAAACCCCAAACGGCGAGTCATGAATCTCGGATCCAGATCAATCATGGGCTCCAAAACAGCTAAAACCTTAATCTGTTTCTCCTTCACAAAGGCATGAAGCCTCTGCTGGGACTCCGAACCGCGAAGTCCCCGGATATTCCAGATTAAGCAATTCATGGGGAACGGGTGGAAGAAGGACCCGATCGCTTTTTATGCGATCGCCGACCATCATCCTGAGGTCTTTTTCTGGGGTTGGACATGTCAGTGTCCAGAATACTACACTCGGACCCACAACTAACTCCAGACACAGAATGTCGATCAAAATCCTGATCAGGATCATCAGCCGACATGTGACTGGGAATCATCTCAAGAATAGGGGGTCCCTGTCGAGCAATCAACTCGTCCAGCATAGAAGTGGCATCAGCAGGGGATGCAGGAAAAGATGGGACCGAGTGGCTGCTATGATTTTCAATACAAATCTCCGGGGGGACAAACACAGTCACCACATCCGGGCGTGGAGATCCAAGGTCATCCACGCAGTCCACAAAAGGAACACTCTCATCGTCCTCAGCCACCGTGACCGCAGGGCGGTCAGAAGAAGGGGCCTCCTGATGAGAGCTCAAACCGACAGAGGGATCAGGAACACCTAATCCAAGCTCCTCAGAGCCAACCTCTGTCTCCTGCAAATGTGAAAGAACTCCGAAAGAGTTCGAAGCAAGGGGATCATCCCTCGGGAGAGCCTGACGAACAGGCCTCCGTCTCTGTCTACGCCGGGGACCATGGCCATTGACATGAAGCTGGGGCTGTGGTCCCGGGACAATGACAGGGGCTGCACCCTCAGGTGGTGCCTGAGCAGGAGGCGCCTCCGGCTGAGGAGGCCCTCGATCAGCAGGCTTGGATCGAGCAGGTTTAGGATTTTTACCATGAGAATAGCAAACGTCGGTCGAATGACCCAACATTTTGCAATCCAAGCAATACCCAGGGATTTTCTCATAAACAACATCAATCTCCTGGGTATGATCACCCCAGCCCACCCAAATTTGCTTAACGGGTGGTTCCAACACATTCAACTCCACACAGACTCGAGCAAAAGCGCCTCGAGATGATTCAGCAGTAAAGTCATCCATTTTCACCGGGTTGCCCAAAATCTTAGCAAGGGCAAAAAGACTTTTCTTGTTAAACAGGTGAATAGGCAAACCCGGGAGACGCACCCAAACAGGGGCAATGGGAGATTCTTCCTGTAGATTGAATTCCGGGGTCCATTTGGAGAAACGGATCCCGAGAGGTCCCACCATCATCTGCCCACGCGTCCAAAAAAACGCATAATCCTCCTCACAATGAAGTGAGAGGATCAGAAAACCCCGAGGCAAAAACCTCAAATCAAAAGATCGCTTCAATCCCAAACGAGCAAAAACCGCAGAAATTTCCGAGTTTGGGACTAAGGATCTATTACCAGAAATCTTCCCAACTAAAGAAAACTTAAAAGGCTCGGTCAAAGAAGACATTACCTCATCCGGGAAGAAAATACCCGGTTTCCCATCCTTAAGAGTCGGTGGGGGCATTTCTTCCATAGCATTGACGACATCTCCAAAGCCATTCTTCCCCGAACGAGGGGAATTAGGAGCCAGAGTGTAGTAGCCCGAATTCCAGATTGGGTAATTAACGGATTAATGGTGATTAAGAAGGTTTAATGTGTAATTTTGACCGTGGTCATAATCGGACGGACCGAAGATGGTTCGGTAGCACCGAAGGGTTCGGACGATCCGAAGTGTAGGTTCGGTGGATCCGATCATGAGGTGTCAAGAGCCGATGGACACGTGGGAGTTCGGACGTTCCGAAGTGTAGGTTCGGTGGATCCATCGTGAGGTGTCAAGAGCTGATGGACACGTGGGAGTTCGGACGTTCCGAAGTAGGTTCGGTGGATCCGAACATAGCCTATAAATAGTGCTCGGATTTCCTCATTTTGTATTGACAATCCTTGAGTTGTGTCTCATATTTGAGAGATTTGGAAGGTTTCTAGGGTTAGTTGCCGGTCGAGCGATAACCAAGAGCTGCCAGGATTGGTAGTGTAGCGACGCCTGAGTTACGAGGCAATCGACATCAAAGGGCTGTCGACGAACGAAGGTAAACCCTAAACCTTTGGTAGTACTGGTTTTGCTAGTATAGCATGGTAGTATTGTTCATTGGGTGCTTTTGATGCGTAGGCTTGTTCTAGACCTGATTAGCGGTGCTGCGTAAGGCTAGGCTTGCTGTGATAGAGGTACGAAAGTACTATCCGAGATATCCTGGTTGAGTATACATTCATATATGTGTTGCATGATTATTTGATGCATGTTATTATGTCACGTTGTATGATGCATGTTGCATTTCATGTTGAGCCGTATCTCCTTCGAGATAGCCTTTACTGTTGAGCTGTATCTCTTTCGAGATAAGCTATATATCTTGTGGGGCCGCTCAGCCCTGTCTTGTCTTGTGGACGCATGGACACCGAGAGTACACAGTGGCCGACGGGTCGGGAGGGCTTCGGTGATCCGGGACATTTTAGGTCCACGTCTGTTCTTGCAGTGGATGCAGTGACCCAGAGGTTGGACCGCGCGGCACTATCCACTTGGCGCCTCTAGACTGAGCATTTTGAGATCTTTTGTGACTCCTGTTTCTTGACTACCCTGGTATCATATCATAGCATGTGCATTTCATATAGGTTTGTATACTCATGCTTTTGTACTGGGCGTTCTTATCGCTCACGTCCTCGGTTTTGTTTATCTTGGACACCCCATTCCCACGGGGCAGGCCTCAGGTTGGACAGCTCAGGAGGAGGAGGAGGAGGACGTTGAGTAGCTGGTTGGTTTAGTTCTTCAGTACTTTTTGTTTCGATATGGTTGTACCGTATATTTCAGTTTAGTTGAGTTGTTCTGGATTTTCGATTGGGTTGTATATCTATCATTTGTTGGTATTTCCGCTGTTATCTCTGATTATTATTAATTAAGTTAAGTTGCATGCTTAGTTCTTGATTAGTAGGTGATTCTGGAACGGGTCACTACACAGAGCATCCCTAAATGAGATTGGAAACGTCTTTTCCGCACGAGGGTCAGATTTAGAAGTCGTACCCGAGTTGTTGACCGTTGACCGTTGACCGTTGACCGTTGACCGTTGACTTTCCGGCCAAATTACCACCGTGGGATGGCGCCGGCGTGATGAGCACAGAACCGGTACCAACCGGAGCAGAACCGGACGGCGGAGGGGTCAAATCGGAATGAACAGTAGCCGGAAATTGAGGGGAAATTGAAATTTGGGCGTTTCCGATCACGATCGATTTTTCAGAAATTGAAGATACAGGGCTCTTATCCATGTCCAGACGATCAATTGGTGAAGTTTGATTGAAAAAATTCGCCGGGACGACGCCGGAATCAGAAGAAGAGTGGGACGTGTGCTGCGCGTCCACGGCGGGAATCGTAGATCTGAAATTAACGCCGGAGGAGAACACCGTTCGGGCTAATTCAGGTGTCATTGGAATCGTCTGTGAGTGGGCTTTCCAGATCGGGGTCCCGTTTGAACAAAGGTGACCGGAATCGGACGCCGTAGACTGAAACGTGAAAGGCGACGCAGTGAACAGTGTCGTCGCGACTTTGGAGCTAAAATCGGAGGGGCAAATGGTTTCCGATCGACCTGAATTTTTAGCACAAAGGTCGCCTTGAAGAGGCGAATCTAGTGGTATATTTGTTTCGTCGATCGGAACGGTGGATGAAGTCGGCGAGAAAATGGCCGGAATTTTCGAGATTTCAATCGGCGATTTGGGGAGGCAATCGGCCATGGAATGGTCTGATTTTTGGATATGTTGGTCGCCGTGATGAGGCGGTTCAGATGGTGTGGTTGGCCGGCCGGGATCCGGCGGCGGCGGCATGGCAGTGGCTAGGGCGTGAATAGTGTCGAATTTTAGTGTGTTTTTTCGCACATTTTACTGTGTGTTTTTTGAGAGAAAATTTTTTGGGGTCAAATGGGATTTTCGTTTAGGGTTTAGGGTTTAGGGTTTAGGGTTTTTTTTTTTTTTTTTTTTTTTTTTTCCGGAAAACACCGCCGGATGCGGGGGGGTTAGGCAGACCCCTACCTGTATATATCCACAAAATAAAAAGTAACAGCAGAAATAAAACCTAAAAGAGGAGGGGGACTAAACCAAGACCTCCTCAAAAAGGCTAAAGCAGTAAAAACATAAATACCAAGTAGCCTAGGGACATAAATACATAAAAACCCTAGACTACGACAAAAAGTGCGCCATAAACTAATCAAATACGAGCTGCGCTAAGAGTCCACACGCCAATGAAGACCAAATGATAACTGGGAGATGAGTGCAGAATCCATGAAGAAGTTCTCATCTCTAAGCCATCACCCTGAAGAATCCAATATGCCAAAACGACTCTAATCTGAAATCGAGTAACTGTATGAATCCCAGCAGTCAAAATAAGATAAGGCCAGGAAATCACTGTACAATGACGATAGAGGAGCAAAATGAAGAGCGCAATCCAGCCAGAACAAAAAGATCCAGCATCTGAAGTATAAATCTGACGAAGGTATCATAGCAATGAAGAGGATCGTCCGGAACGAATCCCTGGAACCTCCACGACATCCAGTAAACTCCTGTAAAAGAACTGAGACGGCGGGCAAGGAGAAACTGCAGAAAACGCCCGCCAGGGACCAGAAGTGGACCCAAGAGAGGCCCAAACAGAAATAACGCTCCAGGGAATATGAGAGGGCCAAAGAAAAGCACCAAGAGGGTAAGTGCGAGAGCCCACCCAATCCCGAGGAGACCAAACATGTAGTGTGCGAGTGTCTGGGCCCACTCACACCAGACTGGCAAAACGGGGGAAAATAGAAGCCCCCTAAGTAACAGTACCTGCAAAGAAAAAAAATACATATACATATATAAAGATCGCAGAAATGGATCCAAATGAAGGGAAGGGCTGCAAACAGCTAAGAAGATCGATATCTCAGGTAGGGAAGCCCGGAGGAATCCGAGCGAGCAAGTATGGAGATGTGCCTAGGTAGGGAAGGACCTAACTCTAAGGTAAAGTGCCTAAGGGTATGAGCCCTCGCCGCCAACGCATCCGCCACCGAATTACCCTCCCGGAATATATGTGAAATATGAACAGACCGCCCCCTCAAAAGGACCAGAATCCTGGAGACAATGTGATCAAGACCCCAGCAACATCGACGGGAACGAATGAGCTGAATAGAAGTCAATGAATCAAGCTCGATCCAAAGAGGAAAAAAAGAATGATCAGAACAAAGGAGAAGACCCCTCCAAACCGCCCAAAGCTCAGCCCGGAGAGAAGACCCAGCTCCAATGAACTCGCTGAATGAGAGCACAACCCTCCCGGAATCATCCCGAACAACGCCACCAGCAGCAGAGTCCCCAGATACACCACGCGAGCTCCCATCGACATTAAGCTTGAAGCACCCGGACGGCGGTCGCAGCCAGCGAACAATCGCCGTCCTATGTAATCTATGGAGAGCAACCGAAATACCCATCGATCTCGCCACATGAAACACACCCAGCCAATGTCTGGGCTTGACAGTACGCGCAGAGTGGGCGAGACGCAGGTAAGACAAAATCTGGTACTTCACCGTCTCCCCAGAAACAGGGAGATGACGATGCTTAGCATCGTTCCGCGCAGTCCAGAGGAACCACAGAACAATGCAGGGGAGAAACTCCCGCACATGGCCCCCCCGGGACCAGACCAAATCTCTCTTCCACGCACTGAGGAACAAATTGAAATCCTCAGTGTCGGGAATACGAACCCGAAACACGGCGCCAAAGAAGTGCCAGACAGATCGAGCAACCAGGCTGCGAATGAATATGTGTGTGAATGTCTCAGCCATATCACAACACTGACATCTCGAGGCTAACGCAAAACCCCGGCGCTGGAGCACCTCATCAACTGGGAGCCACTGATGCTAGAATCTCCAGAGGAAGAACGACATGGTAGGCCTCAACCAGCTCCCCCAACGCGGGCGGAAAATATCAGAAGACGGAGCACGCTGACGGATCAGTTCCCAAGCAGATCTCACGGAAAAAACACCATCGGAGCTATGGATCCATCGAGCCAGATCAGGCTCTCCCGAAAGAACAGGAATCAAAACTATCTCCTCGGCAACCGAAGGAGCAACAACAGCACAAAGGCGATCGAAATCCCAGGACCCCTCAGACAGAAAATGAGAGACCCGAACATCACGGCCCCCGCGGACCACACACCAGGAGGACAAAGGAACGTCCCCAAACCAAGTGTCATCCCAAAAGGAAACATCTCCGAGACCAACTCGCCAGCGAATGCCAGGCTCCGCGCGAGGGCGGATCCTGAGGAGACGTCGCCAAATGGGGGAAATAGAAGCACGGGCGGGGACACAGGCAGGAGCATCCAGCCGGCAATACTTCCGTAGAAGGAATCTCGCCCAAAGAGAGGATCCCTGCCGAAATCTGAACCATAATTTAATAGAGAAACATTCCACGAGATCTTTCAATCTGCGGAATCCAAGGCCCCCCTCAAGTACGGGGAGGCAAGCCCGGGACCACCGGGCCCAGTGCCACTTCTTTTCCAAGGGTCTCGACCCCCAGAGGAAGGCATTGAAGGCCCGCTCAAGCTTCTCCATGACCGCCAGAGGTGGCTGAACCACCTGAAACAGATAAATCGGCATGGAGAGGAGCACGCTACGTATCAAGGTCATGCGGCTACCCGGGGAGAGGGTCCGAGTCTCCCAACCCTCTAACTTCCTACGAACAGACTGTAGGAGGGGCTCAAAAAGGGAGCATGTGCGATTACCCCGATAAAGGGGAACTGCGAGGTACTTGAGGGGCAGATGGCCCTCGGCAAACCCGGTGATGCGCAGAATCCGGGAGCGGAGGCGCTCAGAGCACCTCGGAGGCAAAATCAAAGAACTCTTGGCAGCATTCACACGCTGCCCCGAACAGTTCTCGTAGTGATGCAGAAAATCGACAAGGCGCTGCATACCACGAGACCCACCACTGGCAAAAATAATGACATCATCAGCATAAGCCAGGTGGGAAATCAGAATATCACAATCAGAACGATACCTAAGCGCAGGATGCTGCAGGTAGAGTCGGTCAAGGCCACGAGAGAGATACTCCGCCCCCAAAACGAAGAGAAGGGGAGACAATGGATCGCCCTGCCGGAGGCCTCTGGTGGAACCAAAAAACCCCGAGAGAGAGCCATTGATGTTCACAGAGAAATGACAATGGGAAATACAGGCCGAGACCAAAGCCACAACACGCTCTGAAAAACCAAAATGTCTCATAACGTCAAATAGGAAATGCCACTGGACCCTATCATAGGCCTTGGCCATATCCAACTTCAAGATGACATTACCACCACGAGAGGGGAGAGTAATGCTGTGAGTGAGCTCCTGGGCAAGGAGGATATTATCAGAGATCATCCGACCCGGAACGAAGCCACTCTGATTCGGGGAAACAAGTCTCTCCACCACATCCCTCAACCGAGAGTACAACAGCTTCGAGATGATTTTGTTCGTGACATTACACAGACTGATCGGACGGAAGTCCGACCAAGCGCGTGCACCCTCGACTTTGGGAATAAGAGTGATCGTGGTGGCGGTAAAGCCCTGAGGCATAGGAGAACCCTGGAAAAAATCAAGAACAGCACCAAAAACGTCCTGATGGACAACCTCCCAGCAATGCTGAAAGAACGCCGAAGAAAAGCCATCAGGGCCAGCAACACTATCAGGGTGGATAGAGAAGACGGTCGCGCGGACCTCCTCCAAAGAGGGAATCGCAGCAATACCATCATTCTCCACAGCAGAGATAACCGAGAGAAAACCCGAAAAATCAGGGCAATCGAGCGCAGAGGGCTCCCCGGTAAGCAGATCCTGGAAAAATAAGGCTCCCGACTGCTGAATCAAATCCTGAGACGTCAGGCAAACCCCATTCTCCCATATGCGGAAAATTTTATTCGCCACACGCTTTTTCCTCACCATATTATGGAAGAGTCTGGTGTTCCGCTCACCATCCTCAAGCCAATGGCAAGCCGCTTTCTGTTTCCAAAAATCCGCCTCCATGGCGGTGATACGAGCCAGATCCTCATTGCGATCGGACAGGGAAGTCCAATTCGCGTCAGAAGGGTCGGCCTCACAGACATCCTCAGCTGAACGAACAGCCCTCTCAGCCTCAGTGAGTCTATCAAAGATGTTACCAAAAACATCCCGATTCCACCACCGGAGGTGATGCTTGAGACGCTTCATCTTGGCAAAAAGCCGAGGCATGCCGCTCAGACTGCATGGCAGATTCCAATTAAGCCTCACAGTCTGCAAAAAACCATGGTGCCTAACCCACATTCGTTGGAAGCGAAACGAGCTCGGCCCACGGGCAAAAACAGGAGCGGTAACCAAAAGCGGACAGTGATCCGAGACAGTACGGGCGAGATGCTCAACCCGAATCGAGCTGAAATGATCTCCCCAATCAACAGAAACCAAGACCCTGTCCAACCGCTTCCAAATGGTCTTATTCGTCCAAGTGAACGAAGACCCCTCAAAACCAGCATCGATAAGACCAGAATCAATAATAAAATTGTTGAACTCCTCCATGGGTAGCAACCTACCACCACGGGAGCCCAAGCACTCGGACGCATCCCTGACGACATTAAAATCGCCCCCAACCAGCCAGGGACCCAAAACAGGCTTAACCAAAAGCAAAGAAGCCCAAAGATCCCTACGCTGGACATAATCACATCTAGCATAGACAAAAGAACAAAATATCTCTGTCGGTAAGAAAGAGGCAGAGACTCTGATGTGAAGGAACTGAGCATGATCAAAAACACACTCCGCCCTCACATCAGCAGCAAAAAATACCCAGATATGACCGGAGAGATTAGAAATGACTCCAGAAAACCCCAAACGGCGAGTCATGAATCTCGGATCCAGATCAATCATGGGCTCCAAAACAGCTAAAACCTTAATCTGTTTCTCCTTCACAAAGGCATGAAGCCTCTGCTGGGACTCCGAACCGCGAAGTCCCCGGATATTCCAGATTAAGCAATTCATGGGGAACGGGTGGAAGAAGGACCCGATCGCTTTTTATGCGATCGCCGACCATCATCCTGAGGTCTTTTTCTGGGGTTGGACATGTCAGTGTCCAGAATACTACACTCGGACCCACAACTAACTCCAGACACAGAATGTCGATCAAAATCCTGATCAGGATCATCAGCCGACATGTGACTGGGAATCATCTCAAGAATAGGGGGTCCCTGTCGAGCAATCAACTCGTCCAGCATAGAAGTGGCATCAGCAGGGGATGCAGGAAAAGATGGGACCGAGTGGCTGCTATGATTTTCAATACAAATCTCCGGGGGGACAAACACAGTCACCACATCCGGGCGTGGAGATCCAAGGTCATCCACGCAGTCCACAAAAGGAACACTCTCATCGTCCTCAGCCACCGTGACCGCAGGGCGGTCAGAAGAAGGGGCCTCCTGATGAGAGCTCAAACCGACAGAGGGATCAGGAACACCTAATCCAAGCTCCTCAGAGCCAACCTCTGTCTCCTGCAAATGTGAAAGAACTCCGAAAGAGTTCGAAGCAAGGGGATCATCCCTCGGGAGAGCCTGACGAACAGGCCTCCGTCTCTGTCTACGCCGGGGACCATGGCCATTGACATGAAGCTGGGGCTGTGGTCCCGGGACAATGACAGGGGCTGCACCCTCAGGTGGTGCCTGAGCAGGAGGCGCCTCCGGCTGAGGAGGCCCTCGATCAGCAGGCTTGGATCGAGCAGGTTTAGGATTTTTACCATGAGAATAGCAAACGTCGGTCGAATGACCCAACATTTTGCAATCCAAGCAATACCCAGGGATTTTCTCATAAACAACATCAATCTCCTGGGTATGATCACCCCAGCCCACCCAAATTTGCTTAACGGGTGGTTCCAACACATTCAACTCCACACAGACTCGAGCAAAAGCGCCTCGAGATGATTCAGCAGTAAAGTCATCCATTTTCACCGGGTTGCCCAAAATCTTAGCAAGGGCAAAAAGACTTTTCTTGTTAAACAGGTGAATAGGCAAACCCGGGAGACGCACCCAAACAGGGGCAATGGGAGATTCTTCCTGTAGATTGAATTCCGGGGTCCATTTGGAGAAACGGATCCCGAGAGGTCCCACCATCATCTGCCCACGCGTCCAAAAAAATGCATAATCCTCCTCACAATGAAGTGAGAGGATCAGAAAACCCCGAGGCAAAAACCTCAAATCAAAAGATCGCTTCAATCCCAAACGAGCAAAAACCGCAGAAATTTCCGAGTTTGGGACTAAGGATCTATTACCAGAAATCTTCCCAACTAAAGAAAACTTAAAAGGCTCGGTCAAAGAAGACATTACCTCATCCGGGAAGAAAATACCCGGTTTCCCATCCTTAAGAGTCGGTGGGGGCATTTCTTCCATAGCATTGACGACATCTCCAAAGCCATTCTTCCCCGAACGAGGGGAATTAGGAGCCAGAGCATCCCTAAATGAGATTGGAAACGTCTTTTTCGCACGAGGGTCAGATTTAGAAGCCGTACCCGAGTTGTTGACCGTTGATCGTTGACCGTTGACCGTTGACTTTCCGGCCAAATTACCACCGTGGGACGGCGCCGGCGTGATGAGCACAGAACCGGTACCAACCGGAGCAGAACCGGACGGCGGAGGGGTCAAATCGGAATGAACAGTAGCCGGAAATTGAGGGGAAATTGAAATTTGGGCGTTTCCGATCACGATCGATTTTTTAGAAATTGAAGATACAGGGCTCTTACCCATGTCCAGACGATCAATTGGTGAAGTTTGATTGAAAAAATTCGCCGGGACGACGCCGGAATCAGAAGAAGAGTGGGACGTGTGCTGCGCGTCCACGGCGGGAATCGTAGATCTGAAATTAACGCCGGAGGAGAACACCGTTCGGGCTAATTCAGGTGTCATTGGAATCGTCTGTGAGTGGGCTTTCCAGATCGGGGTCCCGTTTGAACAAAGGTGACCGGAATCGGACGCCGTAGACTGAAACGTGAAAGGCGACGCAGTGAACAGTGCCGTCGCGACTTTGGAGCTAAAATCGGAGGGGCAAATGGTTTCCGATCGACCTGAATTTTTAGCACAAAGGTCGCCTTGAAGAGGCGAATCTAGTGGTATATTTGTTTCGTCGATCGGAACGGTGGATGAAGTTGGCGAGAAAATGGCCGGAATTTTCGAGATTTCAATCGGCGATTTGGGGAGGCAATCGGGCATGGAATGGTCTGATTTTTGGATATGTTGGTCGCCGTGATGAGGCGGTTCAGATGGTGTGGTTGGCCGGCCGGGATCCGGCGGCGGCGGCATGGCAGTGGCTAGGGCGTGAATAGTGTCGAATTTTAGTGTGTTTTTTCGCACATTTTACTGTGTGTTTTTTGAGAGAAAATTTTTTGGGGTCAAATGGGTTTTTTTTGGTTTAGGGTTTAGGGTTTTAGGGGTTTAGGGGTTTAGGGTTTAGGGTTTAGGGTTTAGGGTTTTTTTTTTTTTTTTTTTTTTTTTTTTTTTTTTACCGGAAAACACCGCCGGATGCGGGGGGGTTAGGCAGACCCCTACCTGTATATATCCACAAAATAAAAAGTAACAACAGAAAGAAAACCTAAAAGAGGAGGGGGACTACACCAAGACCTCCTCGAAAAGGCTAAAGCAGTGGAAACATAAAGACAAAGTAGCCTAGGGACATAAAGACGTAAACAAAATAACCCTAGACTACGGCAAAAAGTGCGCCAGAAACTAATCAAATACGAGCAGCACTAAGTGGCAACACGCCGAGAAGATCAAATGATAACTGTAAGATGAGTGCGGAATCCATGAAGAAGCTCTCATCTCTGAACCATCACCCTGAAGAAGCCGGTCTGTCAGAACGACGCTAATCTGAGACCAGGTAACTGTATGAATCCCAGCAGTGATCATAAGATCTGGCCAGGAAATCACTGTCCAATGACGATAAAAGGGCAAAATGAAGATCGCAATCCAGCCAGGACAAAAAGGATCCAGCATCTGAAGTATAAATCTGACGAAGGTGTCATAACAATGAAGAGGGTCGGCCGGAAATAATCCCTGGAACCACCACGACATCCAGTAAACTCCTGTAAAAGAACTGATACGGCGGGCAAGGAGAACCTGCAGTAAGCGCCCGCCAGGAGCGAGAAATGGACCAAAGAGAGCCACAAACAGAAATAGCGCTCCAGGGAATATGAGAGGGCCAAAGAAAAGCACCAATAGGGTAAGTGCAAGAGCCCACCCAATCCCTAGGAGACCAAACATGTAGTGTGCGAGTGTTTGGACCCACTCACACCAGACTGGCAAGACTAGGGAGAAGAGAACCCCCCAAAAGAACAGTACCTGCAAAGAAAAAATAAACATATATATATATATAGATAGAAAGTCAGAAGAAATGGATCCAAGTGAAGGGAAGGGCTGCAAACAGCTAAGAACATCTATATCTCAGGTAGGGAAGTCCGGAGGTATCCGAACGTGCAAGTATGGAAATGTGCCTAGGGAGGGAGGGACCTAACTCTAAGGTAAAGTGCCTAAGGGTATGGGCCCTCGCCGCCAACGCATCCGCCACCGAATTACCCTCCCGGAATATATGCGAAATATGAACAGACCGCCCCCTCAAAAGGACCAGAATCCTGGATACAATGTGATCAAGACCCCAGCAACATCGACGGGAACGAATGAGCTGAATAGAAGTCAGAGAATCAAGCTCGATCCAAAGAGGGAAAAAAGAATGATCAGAACAAAGGAGAAGACCCCTCCAAACCGCCCAAAGCTCAGCCCGAAGAGAAGACCCAGCTCCGATGAACTCGCTGAATGAGAGCACAACCCTCCCGGAATCATCCCGAACAACACCACCAGCAGAGGAATCCCCAGAAATACCACGCGAGCTCCCATCCACATTAAGCTTGAAGCACCCGGACGGCGGTCGCAGCCAGCGAACAATCGCCGTCCTATGGAATCTGTGGAGAGCAACCGAAATACCCAGCAATCTCGCCACCTGAAACACACCCAGCCAATGTCTGGGCTTGACAGTACGCGCAGAGTGGGCAAGACGCAAGTAATACAAAATCTGATACTTCACCGTCTCCCCAGAAACAGGGAGGTGACGGTGCTTCGCATCGTTCCGCGCAGTCCAGAGGAACCACAGAACGATGCAGGGGAGAAACTCCCGCACATGGCCCCCCCGGGACCAGACCAAATCTCTCTTCCACGCACTGAGGAACAAACTGAAATCCTCAGTGTCGGGAATACGAACCCGAAACACGGCGCCAAAGAAGTGCCAGACAGACCGAGCAACCGGGCTGCTAATGAATATGTGTGTGAATGTCTCAGACATATCACAACACTGACATCTCGAGGCTAATGCAAAATCCCCGGCGCTGGAGCACCTCATCAACAGGGAGCCACTGATGCCAGAATCTCCAAAGGAAGAACGACATGGTAGGCCTCAACCAACTCCCCCAGCACGGGCGGAATATATCGGAAGACGGAGCACGCTGACGGATCAGCTCCCAAGCAGATCTCACAGAGAAAGCACCATCGGAGCTATGGATCCATCGTGCCAGATCAGGGTCTCCCGAAAGAACAGGAATCAAAACAATCTCCTCGGCAACCGAAGGAGCAACAACCGCACAAAGGCGATCAAAATCCCAGGACCCCTCAGACAGAAAATGAGAGACCCGAACATCACGGCCCCCGCGGACCACACACCGGGAGGACAAAGGAACGTCCCCAAACCAAGTGTCATCCCAAAAGGAAACATCTCCGAGACCAACTCGCCAGCGAATGCCAGGCTCCGCGCGAGGGCGGATCCTGAGGAGACGACGCCAAATGGGGGAAATGGAAGCACGGGCGGGGACACAGGCCGGAGCATCCAGCCGGCAATACTTCCGTAGAAGGAATCTCGCCCAAAGAGAGGATCCCTGCCGAAATCTGAACCATAATTTAATAGAGAAACATTCCACGAGATCTTTCAATCTGCGGAATCCAAGGCCCCCCTCAAGTACGGGGAGGCAAGCCCGGGACCACCGGGCCCAGTGCCACTTCTTTTCCAAGGGTCTCGACCCCCAGAGGAAGGCATTGAAGGCCCGCTCAAGCTTCTCCATGACCGCCAGAGGTGGCTGAACCACCTGAAACAGATAAATCGGCATGGAGAGGAGCACGCTACGTATCAGGGTCATGCGGCTACCCGGGGAGAGGGTCCGAGTCTCCCAACCCTCTAACTTCCTACGAACAGACTGTAGGAGGGGCTCAAAAAGGGAGCATGTGCGATTACCCCGATAAAGGGGAACTCCGAGGTACTTGAGGGGCAGATGGCCCTCGGCGAACCCGGTGATGCGCAGAATCCGGGAGCGGAGGCGCTCAGAGCACCTCGGAGGCAAAATCAAAGAACTCTTGGCAGCATTCACACGCTGCCCCGAACAGTTCTCGTAGTGATGCAGAAAATCGACAAGGCGCTGCATACCACGAGACCCACCACTGGCAAAAATAATGACATCATCAGCATAAGCCAGGTGGGAAATCAGAATATCACAATCAGAACGATACCTAAGCGCAGGATGCTGCAGGTAGAGTCGGTCAAGGCCACGAGAGAGATACTCCGCCCCCAAAACGAAGAGAAGGGGAGACAATGGATCGCCCTGCCGGAGGCCTCTGGTGGAACCAAAAAACCCCGAGAGAGAGCCATTGATGTTCACAGAGAAATGACAATGGGAAATACAGGCCGAGACCAAAGCCACAACACGCTCTGAAAAACCAAAATGTCTCATAACGTCAAATAGGAAATGCCACTGGACCCTATCATAGGCCTTGGCCATATCCAACTTCAAGATGACATTACCACCACGAGAGGGGAGAGTAATGCTGTGAGTGAGCTCCTGGGCAAGGAGGATATTATCAGAGATCATCCGACCCGGAACGAAGCCACTCTGATTCGGGGAAACAAGTCTCTCCACCACATCCCTCAACCGAGAGTACAACAGCTTCGAGATGATTTTGTTCGTGACATTACACAGACTGATCGGACGGAAGTCCGACCAAGCGCGTGCACCCTCGACTTTGGGAATAAGAGTGATCGTGGTGGCGGTAAAGCCCTGAGGCATAGGAGAACCCTGGAAAAAATCAAGAACAGCACCAAAAACGTCCTGATGGACAATCTCCCAGCAATGCTGAAAGAACGCCGAAGAAAAGCCATCAGGGCCAGCAACACTATCAGGGTGGATAGAGAAGACGGTCGCGCGGACCTCCTCCAAAGAGGGAATCGCAGCAATACCGTCATTCTCCACAGCAGAGATAACCGAGGGAAAACCCGAAAAATCAGGGCAATCGAGCGCAGAGGGCTCCCCGGTAAGCAGATCCTGGAAAAATAAGGCTCCCGACTGCTGAATCAAATCCTGAGACGTCAGGCAAACCCCATTCTCCCATATGCGGAAAATTTTATTCGCCACACGCTTTTTCCTCACCATATTATGGAAGAGTCTGGTGTTCCGCTCACCATCCTCAAGCCAATGGCAAGCCGCTTTTTGTTTCCAAAAATCCGCCTCCATGGCGGTGATACGAGCCAGATCCTCATTGCGATCGGACAGGGAAGTCCAATTCGCGTCAGAAGGGTCGGCCTCACAGACATCCTCAGCTGAACGAACAGCCCTCTCAGCCTCAGTGAGTCTATCAAAGATGTTACCAAAAACATCCCGATTCCACCACCGGAGGTGATGCTTGAGACGCTTCATCTTGGCAAAAAGCCGAGGCATGCCGCTCAGACTGCATGGCAGATTCCAATTAAGCCTCACAGTCTGCAAAAAACCATGGTGCCTAACCCACATTCGCTGGAAGCGAAACGAGCTCGGCCCACGGGCAAAAACAGGAGCGGTAACCAAAAGCGGACAGTGATCCGAGACAGTACGGGCGAGATGCTCAACCCGAATCGAGCTGAAATGATCTCCCCAATCAACAGAAACCAAGACCCTGTCCAACCGCTTCCAAATGGTCTTATTCGTCCAAGTGAACGAAGACCCCTCAAAACCAGCATCGATAAGACCAGAATCAATAATAAAATTGTTGAACTCCTCCATGGGTAGCAACCTACCACCACGGGAGCCCAAGCACTCAGACGCATCCCTGACGACATTAAAATCGCCCCCAACCAGCCAGGGACCCAAAACAGGCTTAACCAAAAGCAAAGAAGCCCAAAGATCCCTACGCTGGACATAATCACATCTAGCATAGACAAAAGAACAAAATATCTCTGTCGGTAAGAAAGAGGCAGAGACTCTGATGTGAAGGAACTGAGCATGATCAAAAACACACTCCGCCCTCACATCAGCAGCAAAAAATACCCAAATATGACCGGAGAGATTAGAAATGACTCCAGAAAACCCCAAACGGCGAGTCATGAATCTCGGATCCAGATCAATCATGGGCTCCAAAACAGCCAAAACCTTAACCTGTTTCTCCTTCACAAAGGCATGAAGCCTCTGCTGGGACTCCGAACTCCGAAGTCCCCGGATATTCCAGATCAAACAATTCATGGGGAACGGGTGGAAGAAGGACCCGATCGCTTTTTATGCGATCGCCGACCATCATCCTGAGGTCTTTTTCTGGGGTTGGACATGTCAGTGTCCAAAATACTACACTCGGACCCACAGCTAACTCCAGACACAGAATGTCGATCAAAATCCTGATCAGGATCATCAGCCGACATGTGACTGGGGGTCATCTCGAGAGTAGGGGGTCCCTGTCGAGCAATCAACTCGTCCAGCATAGAAGTGGCATCAGCAGGGGATGCAGGAAAAGATGGGACCGAGTGACTGCTATGATTTTCAACACAAGCCTCCGGGGGGACAAACACAGTCACCACATCCGGGCGTGGAGACCCAAGGTCATCCACGCAGTCCACAAAAGGGACACTCTCATCGTCATCAGCCACCGTGACCTCAGGGCGGTCAGGAATAGGGGCCTCCTGATGAGAACTCAAAACTACAGAGGGATCAGGAACACCTAATCCAAGCTCCTCAGAGCCGACCTCTGTCTCATGCAAATGGGAAAGAACTCCAAAAGAGTTCGACGCAAGAGGATCATCCCTCGGGAGAGCCTGACGAACAGGCCTCCGTCGCTGTCTACGTCGGGGACCGTGGCCATTGACATGAAGCTGGGGCTGTGGTCCCGGGACAATGACAGGAACGGCACCCTGAGGAGGTGCCGGAGCAGGAGGGGCCTCTGGCTGAGGAGGATCTCGATCAGCAGGCTTGGATCGAGCAGGTTTAGGATTTTTACCATGAGAATAGCAAACGTCGGTCGAATGACCCAACATCTTGCAATCCAAGCAATACCCAGGTATTTTCTCATACACAACATCAATCTCCTGGGTATGATCACCCCAACCCACCCAAATTTGCTTAACGGGTGGTTCCAACACATTCAACTCCACACAGACTCGAGCAAAAGCGCTCCGAGAGGAGTCAGCAGTAAAGTCATCCATTTTCACCGGGTTGCCCAAAATCTTAGCAAGGGCAAAAAGACTTTTCTTGTTGAACAGGTGAATGGGCAAACCCGGGAGACGCACCCAAACAGGGGCGATGGGAGATTCTTCCTGTAGATTGAATTCCGGGGTCCATTTGGAGAAACGGATCCCGAGAGGTCCCACCATCATCTGCCCACGCGTCCAAAAAAACGCATAATCCTCCTCACAATGAAGTGAGAGGATCAGAAAACCCCGTGGCAAAAACCTCAAATCAAAAGATCGCTTCAATCCTAAACGAGCAAATGCCTTAGAAATTTCCGAATTTGGGACTAAGGATCTATTACCAGAAATCTTCCCGACTAAAGAAAACTTAAAAGGCTCGATCAGGGAAGACATTACCTCATCCGGGAAAAAAATACCCAGTTTCCCATCCTTGAGAGTCGGTGGGGGCATTTCTTCCATAGCATTCACGACATCTCCAAAGCCATTTTTCCCCGAGCGAGGGGAAGTAGGGGCCAGAGCATCCCTAAATGACACCGGAAACGTCTTAGTCGCACGAGAATCAGATTTAGAAGTCATACCCGAGTTGTTGACCGCTGAGTTGACTCGGTCAACTCGCTGAGTTGACCCGCCCGAGTTGACCGGCGAGTTGACCACCGGAGATGTACCAAAGATCGGCGACGGCGAGGAGATCACGGAACCGGTCTTCAATCCACTAGAACCGGCCGGAAGAGGGGTTGATTGAACCAAAGGGTGCGAGTAAAATCGAGTTTGCCCTAGAAATTGGGGGTTTCCGACCGGTGGCCGGAAACCGGAAATTGAAGGAGGCAAAACACGACCCATGACTGGACGATCATGATGTGAAGAGGAATTGAAAAAATTCGCCGGGACGGCGCCGGAATTTGAAGATGAAGGAGACGTGAACAGCGCGTCCGACGTTGGAAGCTTAGATCTAAAATTGCCGGCCGATGCGAACACCGTGGATCTGATTCATGTGCAAAAAGCTTCGTCTCCAAGGGAGGATTAACAGATCGGGAGCCCATGTGAACAGAGGTGGTCGGAATCAGCCGGAATCGACGAAATAACTTCCGCCTGCGCAGTGAATTACGGACGAGGATGAAATCGGTGATAGCTCCTGTGACGGCGGAGGCAGACGGCGTGGAAGTGAAGGAAAAGCTTCGTCTGAAGAGACGATTCGAGTGGGGTCCATGTCCGGCGCCGTGAAGTGCAGAGACCGGCGCCGAAGAAACAAGAGACCAAGCGCGCGATTCAGTCCGGAAAAAAGATGGTTCCGAGTCCTTTGGTCTGAAAATTTGGCAGGTGGGGGTCGACGTGAGGTGGCGGTTCAGGTGGGGTGGTTGGCCGCCGGAATCCGTGGCGGCGGCATGGCGCGTGGTGAGGGCGTGAATAGTGACGATTTAGTGTGTTTTTTTTCGCACCTTTTACTGTGTGTTTTTTGAGAGAAAATTTTTTGGGGTCAAATGGGTCTGGTTTGGTTTAGGGTTTAGGGTTTAGGGTTTAGGGGTTTAGGGTTTAGGGTTTAGGGTTTAGGGTTTAGGGTTTTTTTTTTTTTTTTTTTTTTTTTTATAAAACACCGCCGGAAGCGGGGGGGTTAGGCAGACCCCTACCTGTATATATCATCAAAACAAAGATACAACATAAAACCTAACGAGAGGGGGACTATACCAAGACCTCTCGAAAAGCTACTACACAACACACAAAAAACAGAAATCTAGGGTGGCAAGTAAATGAAGCCAAAAGCTAATCCCTAGGTAAAGCGCATAAAACATATGAAGATCAAGAAGCAACGCTAAATACATGGAAATAAAACGAAATCTATCTAAGCAGTAGAGATCCGGCTCAGAAATAGGTGCAAAAGACCACCGATGGTACCCATATCTGAGCCATCTGCCAGTGTAATACCAAACTGAAGAATATAACCTACACCGAGATCGATCTGCTGTACCCGATCTGGCAGTCAAAATAGTAAGCAGCTGGAAAGTCACTGTGCAAAAACGGTCGAAACACAAAAGGAGGACCGTAATCCAGCTCAAGTCAGTGAAGCTCGAAGACCTAAGGAGAGGGAAAAAGCTGACGGAGCACATAAAATCAGAGATCCAAACATGACTGTAGCTCTGAAATAAAAAGCAACCAAAACAGATCATCCAGAGCCACCAATGCACGGAACGAGAGTAGAAACTATATAAATCCCGACATGAATGGGGCTCCGGGCCAGAGAAACCACTGAAATAGATCATCCAGAACCACCATAAATGTCGACCAGAGAGCATAAAAGTAAGAAAGCGGCGGGCAAGGAGAAGCCTGCAGTGAGCGCCTGCCGGAAAACAGAAATAATCCAAAGAAAAGCACCGACGGAGACAGGACTGGGACCCATCCAAATCCAAAAGAACAAACCACGGAAAGTGCAAGTGTCTGGGCCAACTAGCACTGCTCAAATGTGAGATAAAGAACAACCTCCAAGGACAAAAGACCTGCAAGAAAAATAAATACATATAGATAGATACAGAAAGAGAGCCAAAAGGAAGAAGGGGCTGCAAATGGCTAAGAATATCTGGATCTGAGGTAAGGGAGCCCTGAACGATCAGAACGGGCAAGGATGGAGATATGGCTGGGTAAGGAAGGACCTAAATCTAAGGTAAACTGCCTAAGGTTATGAGCCCTAGCCGCCAAAGCATCCGCCACCGAATTACCCTCCCGGTATATATGCGAGATATGAACCATACGCCCCCTCAAGAGAACCAAAATCCTCGACACAATGTGATCTAACCCCCAACGACACTGACGAGAGCGGAGGATCTGAATAGAAATCTGAGAATCAACCTCGATCCAAAGAGGGAAAAGAGAAAGATCAGAACAAAGGATAAGACCCCTCCAGACCGCCCAGAGTTCCGCTCGGATAGTAGACCCAGCTCCAATGAACTCACTGAACGATAGCAAGACCCGCCCAGAATGATCACGAACGACGCCACCAACCGAGGAATCCCCAGGATTCCCTCTCGAACTCCCATCCACATTCAGCTTAAAACAACCAGACGGCGGCCGAAGCCAACGAACAATCGCCGTCCGATGATATCTGTAGAAGCAAACTGAAATCCCCAGCGATCGCGCCACCTGGAAATAACCCACCCAATGCTTGGATTTGACAGTACGCGCAGAATGGGCGAGGCGCAGGTAAGACAAGATCTGGAACTTCACCGTCTCTCCAGAAATGGAGAGCTGGCGGTGCTTCGCATCATTCCGAGCCGTCCAGAGAAACCACAAAATAATGAAAGGGAGAAACTCCCTCACATGGCCCCCTGAAGCCCAGACCAGATCCCGCTTCCAGGCACTAAGGAATAACCGGAAATCCTCGGTGTCAGGGATACGAACCCCAAAGACAGCACCAAAAAAATGCCAAACAGGACGAGCCACCGGGCTGCGAATAAACACATGCGTGAATGTCTCAGACATATCACAACACTGACAACGAGACGCCAACGCAAAGCCACGGCGCTGAAGCACCTCATCAACTGGGAGCCACTGATGCCAAAATCTCCAAAGAAAGAATGACATCGTAGGCCTCAACCAGCTACCCCAACAGGGGCGATTAAAACCAGAGATCGGGGCGCGCAAACGGATCAACTCCCAAGCGGACTTGACAGAAAAATCACCATCGGAGCTATGGATCCATCGAGCCGAATCCAACTCTCCCGAAAGAATCGGGACCATCACAATCTGCTCCGCAAAGGAAGGAGCAACAACTGAACAAAGAAGGTCAAAATCCCAGGTTCCCTCCGAAAGAAAATGGGAAACCCGGGCACCACGATCCCCACAGACCTCAGTCTGACTGGACAGGGGAACATCCCTGAACCAACAATCATCCCAAAAAGAAACATCTCCATGGCCAACACGCCAGCGAATACCACTCTCCGCACGAGGCCTGATCTGGAGCAAACGCCGCCAAGTGGGAGAGATAAAACCACGAGAAGAAACACAAGCTGGGTGCGCCAAGAGACAATATTTCCTCATCAAAAATTTGGCCCAGAGGGAAGATCCCTGCCTGAACCGAAACCACAGTTTTATGGAGAAGCTATCCACGAGATCTTTCAATCTCCGGAAGCCAAGACCCCCCTCTTCCACGGGGAGGCAAGCCCGAGACCAGCGAGCCCAGTGCCATTTCTTCTCCAAGGGCCTGGACCCCCAAAGGAAGGCATTAAAGGCTCTCTCGAGTTTCTCCATGACAGCCAACGGAGGCTGGACAACCTGAAACAAATATATGGGCATCGAGAGGAGCACGCTACGAATGAGGGTCATGCGGCTCCCCGGTGAAAGAGTACGAATCTCCCAACCCTCCAGCCGCCTCCTAACAGACTGTAAGAGGGGCTCAAAAAGAGAACACGACCTATTGCCTCGAAATAAGGGAACTCCGAGGTACTTGATCGGCAGATGACCCTCCGCAAAGCCAGTGATACGCAAAAGTCTAGAGCGAAGGCGCTCAGAGCATCGCGGAGGTAAAATCAGGGAACTCTTGACAGCATTCACCATCTGTCCCGAACAGTTCTCGTAGTGATGCAGAAAGTCTAAAAGACGCTGCATCCCACGAGACCCACCATTGGCAAAAATAATGATATCATCAGCATATGCCAGGTGGGAAACCAAAAGATCACAACTAGAACGGTACCTAATATCAGGATGACGCAAGTAGAGCCGGTCAAGGCCACGCGAAAGATACTCCGCCCCTAAAATGAAGAGAAGGGGAGACAATGGATCTCCCTGCCGGAGGCCCCTGGTAGAACCGAAAAACCCCGAGAGAGAACCATTGATATTAACGGAGAAATGACAATGAGAAATACAGGCCGAGACCAAAGCCACAACCTGCTCAGAGAAACCAAAATGACGCAAAACATCAAAAAGGAAAGGCCATTGGACCCGATCATAGGCCTTAGCCATATCCAACTTCAAAATAACATTACCACCACGATTGGGGAGAGTGAGACAATGAGTGAGCTCCTGAGCAAGGAGGATGTTATCAGAAATCATCCGCCCCGGAACAAAACCACTCTGATTCAAAGAAATGAGTCTCTCCGCCACAGCCCGCAGACGAGAGTACAACAACTTAGAAATGATTTTGTTCGTGACATTACAGAGGCTGATCGGACGGAAATCCGACCAAGCCCGAGCACCCTCGACTTTTGGGATCAAAGTAATCGTGGTGGCTGTAAAGCTCTGAGGCAGAGGAGAGCCTCTGAAAAAATCCAAAACCGCATCCAACACATCCTGATGAACTATCTCCCAGCAATGCTGGAAAAACGCTGAAGAGAAACCATCAGGGCCTGCCACACTGTCAGGAGAAATGGAGAAAACAGTCGCACGCACCTCCTCAAGGGAGGGGGTGGCAGTAATCCCATAATTCTCCTCATCAGAAATCACCGAAGGAAACCCCGAAAAATCGGGACAATCAAGCACAAAGGGATCCCCAGTGAGTAAGTGCTGAAAAAACGAGGCACCCGACTGCTGAATCATATCAGGCGACGTCAGGCAAACCCCATCATCCCATATGCGGAAAATCTTATTAGCCACACGCTTCTTCTTAACCATGTTATGAAAGAGTTTGGTGTTCCGCTCACCATCCTCAAGCCAGTTGCATGCAGCTTTTTGTTTCCAAAAATCCGCCTCCATGGCGGTGACACGAGCCAGATCCGCATTCCGATCGGACAGGGCAGTCCAATTCGAATCTGAAGGATCGGCCTCACAAACAAGCTCAGCAGAACGAACTGCACTCTCAGCCTCGGTGATTTTATCAAAGATGTTACCAAAAACATCCCGATTCCACCACTTGAGGTGATTCTTAAGACGCTTCAACTTGACAAAAAGACGCGTACATACCGCTCTGACTGCAAGGCAAATACCAATTGAGCCTAACAGTCTGCAAAAAACCATGATGCCGAAGCCACATACGCTGGAAGCGAAACGAGCTCGGCCCACGGGCGAAAACCGGAGCGGTGACCAAAAGCGGACAGTGGTCAGAAACTGTACGGGGAAGATGTTCAACTCGAATGGAGCTGAAATGATCTCCCCAATCAACGGAAACCATAACCCTGTCCAACCGCTTCCAAATGGTCTTATTCGTCCAAGTGAACGAAGACCCCTCAAAACCAGCATCAATCAAACCAGAATCCATAATGAAAGTGTTGAACTCCTCCATGGGTAGCAACCTACCACCACGGGTGCCCAAACACTCAGACGCATCACGAACAACATTGAAATCCCCACCAACCAGCCAAGGACCCAGAACAGGCTTGACGTGAAGCAGGGAAGACCAGAGATCACGACGCTCAATATAATCACATCGGGCATAAACAAAAGAACAAAAAACAGATGTGGGCAAAAAAGGAGCAGAAATCTTAATGTGAAGGAACTGAGCATGATCAAAAACACACTCAGCCTGCACATCAGCAGCAAAAAACACCCAAATGTGACCAGAAAGATTTGAAATGACCCGAGAAAAACCAAGACGACGAGTCATAAATCTCTGATCTAAATCGATCATCGGCTCCAAAACAGTCAAAACCTTAATCTGTTTCTCCTTAACAAAAGCATGAAGCCTCTGTTGGGACTCCGAACCCCGGAGTCCCCGGATATTCCAGATTAGGAAATTCATGATGAACGGGCAGCAGAAATGCCCGATCGCTTCCTGAGCGACCCAGAGAGATCATCCCTCCCCCTCTTTTTCTTAACATCTGGCATATCTGAATCCAGGATGCCGTCCTCAGACGCACGACCATCACCTGGTTCAGAATGTCTATCAAAACCCTGGTCAAGATCCTCAACAAGTCTCTCACAGACAACCCTCTCAGCAACAGGAGAACCCTGCCTATCAACCAACTGAGTGAACAAAGAAGAAGCATCAGCAGGGGACGGAGGGCCAGAAGGTATCGACTGACAACTATGATTCTCCAAACAGATCACGGGTTCAGAAAACACCGTGTCAATACCAGCATGCGGAGACCCCAAAACCTCCGCACAATCCACAAAAGGAGTGACATCCTCATCCTCCAAAACTTTAGCCCCAGACTGGGCTGACACACCACCTAAAGCCAACGGGGAAACAACAACGGTGGGTGAACACAAACCAACAGAACCCATACCCCCGGATGGATCAAGCTCCAAAGGAGGACCACCGGTGATTATCAACACCCACCTCCCCCAAATGGGGCCCACTCACAGAAGTGGAACCAACTAACACAGTAGAATCAAAAGTCTGCGCCTCCTGCTGCCAAGGAGAAAGGACATCAAAAGCATTCGAAGTACTTTTCAACAGTGAAGGACCCTGCCCTGTAGGGGGAACAGCAGTAGGTGGAGCACGACGCGCAGGCCGTCTCCTTCTACGACGCTTAGGACCAAAAAAAGTCTCAGAATTGGGGTCCTGAGGACCCTGGACATCACCAGGAATGACACCCTCCTGGGGTGACTGACCCGAAGCAGTCGTCTGAGACGGAGGGACTGGACCAAAAGGCTTAGGCCGGGTCGGCCGAGGGTTCTTGCCATGTGAGTAACAAACACTCGTCGCATGTCCCAGCATTTTGCAATCAGTGCAATAGGCCGGGATCCTCTCGTACACAACCTCAATCTCTTGGGTGTGATCACCCCAGCCCACCCAAATGTGCTTAACGGGAGGCTCCAACACATTAATTTCCACACACACACGAGCAAAGGCCCCACGAGACACCTCAGCTGTGTGATCATCAACTTTGATAGGCTTACCCAAGAGCTTGGCAATAGCACAAAGGCTTTTTTTCTCATATAAATGCAAGGGTAATTCCGGAAGTCGAGCCCAAACTGGCGCAACTGGAGACTCCGCTTGAAACTTGAATTCTGGTGTCCATTTAGAAAAACGGATACCAAGTGAGCCAACCATCATACTACCACGCGCCCAAAGCCGTGCGTAATCCTCTTCACAAGAGAGTGTAATGACCATGAAACCCCGGGGTAAAAATTTCAAATTGAACGGTCTTACCAAACCAACTTTGCCAAAGGCAACAGCTATCATCGAATTGGGGACCACAGACCGATTCCCAGAAATTTTACCCACCAGTGCAAATTTAAATGGCTCAATAAGGGATGAAATTACCTTATCCGGGAATAGAATACCCGGCTTGCCATCCAAAAAAGAAGGCTCAAGAATCTCCTCCATCGAGTTGAGAACATCATCAAAGCTATTCTTCACCGTACGAGGAGACGGGGGAGCCAACAACGTCTTAAAAGACACATGAGGAGAAACAACTTTCGAACTTACATTGACCGCAGAAGTACCAGGTTTGAACTGCCGAGTTGACCCACTGCCTTGACTAGGAGACCCTACCGAGTTGACTCGCCCGTACCCACCGGACCACCACCGAGGGCCGGCGACGAAGCGGTGAACATGAAACCGGAGTCGGAACCAGCAGAACCGGGCGGCGGAGGGGTGAACTCGGTGAACACAGTAGTCGGAAACGGTGAACAAATCGGAATTTGGGCGTTTCCGATTGCCGAACTGACACCAGAAATTGAAGACACCGGAATGTTGCCCATGACAGGGGGAGTAAACGCCATGGGGAATTGAGAAACGGAGTCGCGACGCCGGAGGAATGGAGCAAAGAAGATGTCGCTATCGGTGAACAGTGACTGAAAATCGTAGATCTGAATTGCCGTCGCATACGAACGGCGTTGGGGCTGTAACCAGAGGCGAAATGATCGTCTGGCTGAGGGGATTCAAGATCGGGGTTCCATTTGCACCGAGGTTGCCGGAGGTGGCCGGAAAATGAAGAAAACCAGTCGGCGCAGAGGTGAACAGTGCCGCCGAGGAAGAAATCAAAGAAGGCGGCGGCTGTGGTGAATATTCCGGTCGCGCATGGGTACCACTAGAAAGCTGACTAAAAACCGATTCAGGAGAAGTAGCTCCGGTGCCGGGAAGAGCAGCGGCTGCCGGCGGCGAAGAAGAAAGAAAAACAGGCGAGATTCGATCGGCAAAATCGGGGACGTTGTCGGAGTCCAACGGGTCTGAGATTTTGGTATGTTGGTCGGCGAGGGGAGGCGGTTCGAATGGGGGTGGTCGCCGGCCGGGATCCGGCGGCGGCGGCATGGCGGCAGGTGAGGCGTGAATAGTGACGGGATTAGTGTGTTTTTTCTCACGTTTTACTGTGTGTTTTTTCAGAGAAAATTTTTTGGGGGCAAAAATGGTTTAGGGTTTAGGGTTTTAGGGTTTAGGGTTTAGGGTTAGGGTTTAGGTTTAGGGTTTAGGGTTAGGTTAAGGGTTTAGGGTTAGGGTTTAGGGTCGGTTTACGGGTTTAGGGTTAGGGTTAGGTTAGGGTTATGGTTTAGGGTTTGAGGGTTTAGGGGTTAGGGTTTAGGGGTTAGGGTTAGGGTTAGGGGTGTAGGGTTAGGAGTTTAACAGGGTTAGGGGGTTAGGGTTTAGGGTTTAGGGTTTTTTTTTTTTTTTTTTTAATAAAACACCGCCGTAAGCGGGGGGGTTAGGCAGACCCCTACCTGTAATATATCATCAAAACAAGATACAACATAAAACCTAACGAGAGGGGGACTATACCAAGACCTCTCGAAAAGCTACTACACAACACACAAAAACAAAATCTAGGGTGGCAAGTAAATGAGCCAAAAGCTAATCCCTAGGTAAAGCGCATAAATACATATGAAGATCAAGAAAGCAACGCTAAATACATGGAAATAAAACGAAATCTATCTAAGCAGTAGAGATCCGGCTCAGAAATAGGTGCAAAAGACCACCGATGGTACCCATATCTGAGCCATCTGCCAGTGTAATACCAAACTGAAGAATATAACCTACACCGAGATCGATCTGCTGTACCCGATCTGGCAGTCAAAATAGTAAGCAGCTGGAAAGTCACTGTGCAAAAACGGTCGAAACACAAAAGGAGGACCATAATCCAGCTCAAGTCAGTAAAGCTCGAAGACCTAAGGAGAGGGAGATAGCTGACGGAGCACATAAAATCAGAAATCCAAACATGACTGTAGCTCTGAAATAAAAGCAACCAAACCATATCATCCAGAGCCACCAATGCACGGAACGAGAGTAGAAACTATATAAATCCCGACATGAATGAGGCTCCGGGCCAGAGAAACCACTGAAATAGAATCATCCAGAACCACCATAAATGTCGACCAGAGAGCATAAAAGTAAGAGAGCGGCGGGCAAGGAGAAGCCTGCAGTGAGCGCCTGCCGGAAAACAGAAATAATCCAAAGGAAACACCGACGGAGACAAAACGGTGACCCATCCAAAACCAAAGGAAACAAACACGGAAAGTGCAAGTGTCTGGCCCAACTTGCACTGCTCAAATGTGAGAGAAAAAACAACCTCCAAGGACAAAAAACCTGCAAGAAAAATAAATACATATATATAGATACAGAAAGAGATCCAAAAGGACGAAGGGGCTGCAAATGGCTAAGAATATCTGGATCTGAGGTAAGGGAGTCCTGAACGATCAGAACGGGCAAGGATGGAGATGTGGCTGGGTAAGGAAGGACCTAACATCTAAGGTAAACTGCTAAGGTCATTGGCCCTAGCCGCCAAAGCATCCGCCACCGAATTACCCTCCGGTATATATGCGAGATATGAACCATACGCCCCCTCAAGAGAACCAAAATCCTCGACACAATGTGATCTAACCCCCAACGACATGACGAGAGCGGAGGATCTGAATAGAAATCTGTGAATCAACCTCGATCCAAAGAGGGAAAAGAGAAAGATCAGAACAAAGGATAAGACCCCTCCAGACCGCCCAGAGTTCCGCTCGGATAGTAGACCCAGCTCCAATGAACTCACTGAACGATAGCAAGACCCGCCCAGAATGATCACGAACGACGCCACCAACCGAGGAATCCCCAGGATTCCCTCTCGAACTCCCATCCACATTCAGCTTAAAACAACCAGACGGCGGCCGAAGCCAACGAACAATCGCCGTCCGATGATATCTGTAGTAAGCAAACTAAAATCCCCAGCGATCGCGCCACCTGGAAAAAACCCACCCAATGCTTGGGTTTGACAGTACGCGCAGAATGGGCGAGGCGCAGGTATGACAAGATCTGGAACTTCACCGTCTCTCCAGAAATGGAAAGCTGGCGGTGCTTCGCATCATTCCGAGCAGTCCAGAGAAACCACAAAATAATGAAAGGGAGAAACTCCCTCACATGGCCCCCTGGAGCCCAGACCAGATCCCTCTTCCACGCACTAAGGAATAACCTGAAATCCTCAGTGTCAGGGATACGAACCCCAAAGACAGCGCCAAAAAATGCCAAACATGGCGAGCCCACCGGGCTGCGAACAAACAACATGTGTGAATGTCTCAGACATATCACAACACTGACAAGAGACGCTAACGCAAAGCCACGGCGCTGAAGCACCTCATCAACTGGGAGCCACTGATGCCAAAATCTCCAAATAAAGAATGACATCGTAGGCCTCAACCAACTACCCCAACAGGGCCGATTAATATCAGAGATCGGGGCGCGCAAACGGATCAACTCCCAAGCGGACTTGACTGAAAAAGCACCATCGGAGCTATGGATCCAACGAGCCGAATCCACCTCTCCCGAAAGAATCGGGACCAACATAATCTGCTCCGCAATAGAAGGAGCCACAACTCTCGCCGACCAACATACCAAAATCTCAGCCCCGTTGGACTCCGGCAACGTCCCCCTTTGGCCGATCGAAATCCTCGCCTGTTTTTCTTTCTTCTTCGCCGCGGCAGCCGCTGCTCTTCCCGCACCGGAGCTACTACTTCCTCTGAATCGGTTTTTAGTCGCTTTCTAGTGGTACCCATGCGCGACCGGAATATTCACCACACACAGCCGCCGCCTTCTTTGATTTTCTTCCTCGGCGGCACTGTTCACACTCTGCGCCGACTGGTTTTTCTTCTCATTTCCTTCCCGGCCCACCCCGGCAACCCCGGTGCAAATGGAACCCCGATCTTGAATCCCCTCCAGCCAGACGATCATTCGCCTCTGGTTACAACAACAGCCCCAACGCCGTTCGGATGCACGGCAATTTCAGATCTACGATTTTCAGTCATGTTCACCGATAGCGACATCTTCTTTGCTCAATTCTCCTCCGGCGTCGCGACTTCCGTTCTCAATTCCTCCATGGGCGTTTTACTCCCCCTGTCATGGGCAACACCGGTGTCCTTCATTTCTGGTTTCAGGTTCGCAATCGGAAACGCCCAAATTCCGATTGTTCACCGTTTCCGACATACTGTGTTCACCGAGTTTCACCCCTCCGCCGCCGGGTCGGCTGGTTCCGACTCCGGTTCATGTCACCGCTTCGTCGCCGGCCCTCGGTGGTGGTCCGGGTGTAACGGCCGAGTCAACATCGGTAGGGTCCCTAGTCAAGTGCAGTGGGTCAACTAGGCAGTCAAACCTGGTACTACTCTCTGGCGGTTCAATGTAAGTTCGAAGTTGTTTCTCCTCATGGTGTCTTTAAGGACGGGTTGGCTCCCCCGTCTCCTCGTATGGTGAAGAATAGCTGTGATGATGTTCTCAACCGATGGAGAGATTCTTGAGCTTCTTTTTTGGATGGCAAGCCGGGTATTCTATTCCGGAGATAAGGTAATTTCATCCCTTATTGAGCCATTTAAATTTGGCACTGGGGGTAAAATTTCTGGGAAATCGGTCGTGGTCCCAATCGATGATAGCTGTTGCCTTGGGCAAGTTGGTTTGGTAAGACCGCATTTGAAATTTTTAGCCCCGGGTTTCATGGTCATTACAACTCTCTTGTGAAGAGGATTACGCACGGCGTTTGGGCGCGTGGTAGTATGATGGGTGGGCTCACTTGGTATCTCCGTTTTTTTCTAAATGGACACCAGAATTCAAGTTTCAAGCGGAGTCTCCATTGCGCCAGTTTGGGCTCGACTTCCGGAATTACCCTTGCATTTATATGAGAAAAAAAGCCTTTTGTGCTATTGCCAAGCTCTTGGGTAAGCCTGTCAAAGTTGATGATCACACACGCTGAGGTGTCTCGTGGGGCCTTTGCTCGTGTGTGGGTTGAAATTAATGTGTTGGAGCTCCCGTTTAAGCACATTTGGGTGGGCTGGGTGATCACAACCCAAGAGATTGAGGTTTGTGTACGAGAGGATCGCCGGCCTAGTTGCACTGATTGCAAATGCTGGGACCATGCGACGATGTTTGTTACTCACATGGCAAGAACCCTCGGCCGACCCGCCTAAGCCTTTTGGTCCAGTCCCGCGTCTCAGACGACTGCTTCGGTCAGTCACCCAGGAGGGTGTCATTCCTGGTGATGTCCAGGGTCCTCAGGACCCCAATTCTGAGACTTTTTTGGGTCCTAAGCGTCGTAGAAGGAGACGGCCTGCGCGTCGTGCTCCACCTACTGAGCTGTTCCCTTCCCCCTACAGGGCAGGGCCTTCACATGTTGAAAAGTTACTGTCTAATGCTTTTGATGTCCTTTCTCCTTGGCAGCAGGAGGCGCAGACTTTTGATTCGTACTGTGTTAGTTGGTTCCACTTCTGTGAGTGGCCCCATTTGGGGGAGGTGGGTGTTGAAACACCGTGGTCCCTTCTTGGAGCTTGATCATCCGGTTTTGGGTTCTGTTTGGTTTGTGTCACCCCCGTTGGTTGTTTCCCCTCCTCCTCCTCCTCCCGTTGGCTTAGGTGGTGGTGTCAGCCCAGGTCTGGGGCTAAAGTTTTGGAGGATAGGAGTCACCTCCTTTTGTGGGATTGTGCGGAGTTTTTGGGGTCTCCGCATGCTGTATTGACACGGTGTTTTCTCGGAACCCGTGATCTGTTGGAGAATCAAGTTGTCAGTCGATACCTTCTGGCCCTCCGTGCCCCTGTGATGCGTCTTCTTTCTTTGTTCACTCATTGGTGATAGGCAGGTTATCCTGTTGCTGGAGAGGGTTGTCTGTGAGAGACTTGTTGAGGATCGTGACCAGGGTTGTGATAGACATTCTGAACCAGGTGATGTCGTGCGTCTGAGGACGCACCTGGATTCAGATATGCCAGATTTAAGAAAAAGAGGGGAGGGATGATCTCTCTGGGTCGCTCAGGAAGCGATCGGGCATTTCCTGCTGCCGTTCATCATGAATTTCCTAATCGAATATCCGGGGACTGCTCGGGGTTCGGAGTCCCAACAGAGGCTTCATGCTTTTGTTAAGGAAGAAACAGATTAAGGTTTTGACTGTTTGGAGCCGATGATCAATTTAGATCAGAATTTATGAACTCGCGTCAGTCTGGTGTTTTCCTCGGGTCATTTCAAATCTTCTGGTCACATTGGGTTGTTGTTTTTGCTGCTGAGTGGCAGGCTGAGTGTTGTTTTTGTCATCCAGTTCCTCTTCCTTAGGATTCTGTTCTCCTTTTTGCCCACATCTGTTTTTTGTTCTTTTGTGTAGCCCGATGTGGTAAGTGAGCGTCGTGATCTCTGTCTTCCCTGCTTCAGTCAAGCGTTCTGGGTCTTGGTTGGTGGGGGGAGTTTCATGTTGTCGGATGCGTCTGAGTGGTTTGGGCACCCGTGGTGGTAGGTTGCTACCCATGGAGGAGTTCAACACTTCATTATGGATTCTGGGTGATTGATGCTGGGTTTTGAGGGGTCTCGTTCACTTGGACGAATAAGACCATTTGGAAGCGGTGGACAGGGTTATGGTTTTCCGTTGATTGGGGAGATCATTTGCACATTCAGCATTCGAGTTGAACATCTTCCCCGTACAGTTTCTGACACATGTCCGCTTTTGGGTCACCGCTCCGGTTTTTCCGCCGTGGCCGAGCTCGTTTCGCTTCCAGCGTATGTGGCTTCAGCATCATGGTTTTTTGCAGACTGTTAGGCTCAATGGAATTTGCTGCAGTCTGATGGCAAGGACGCGTCTTTTTGTCAAGTTGAAGCGTCTTAAGAATCACCTCAAGTGGTGAATCGGGAGGTTTTTGTTGGTAACATCTCTCGATAAAATCACCGAGGCTGAGAGTGAAGTTCGTTCTGCTGAGCTTGCTTGTGAGGCCGATCCTTCAGATTCGAATTGACTGGCCCTGTCCGATCGGAATGCGGATCTGCTCTGTCCACCGCCATGGAGGCGGATTTTGGAAACAAAAGCTGCATGCAACTGGCTTGAGGATGGTGAGCGGAACACCAAACTCTTTTCATAACATGGTAAGAAGAAGCGTGTGGCTAATAAGATTTCCGCATATGGGATGATGGGGTTTGCCTGACGTCGCCTGATATGATTCAGCAGTCGGGTGCCTCGGTTTTTTTTTCACAAGCATTACTCACTGGGGATCCCTTGTGCTGTGATTGTCCCGATTTTTCGGGGTTTCCTCCGGTGATTCTGATGAGGAGAATTATGGGATTAACTGCCACCCCCCTCCCTTGAGGAGGTGCGTGCGACTTTTCCTCCAGTTCTCCTGACAGTGTGGCAGGCCCGTGATGGTTTCCTTCAGCGTTTTCCAGCATTGCTGGGAGATAGTTCACAGATGTGTTGGATGCGGTTTTTGGATTTTTTCAGAGGCTCTCCCTGCCTCAGAGCTTTACAAAGCCACCACGATTACTTTGATCCCAAAAGTCGAGGGTGCTCGGCTTGTCGGATTCCGTCCGATCAGCCTCTGTAATGTCACGAACAAAATCATTTCTAAGTTGTTGTACTCTCGTCTGCGGGCTGTGGCGAGAGACTCATTTCTTTGAATCAGAGTGGTTTTTGTTCCGGCGGATGATTTCTGATAACATCCTCCTTGCTCAGGAGCTCACTCATGTCCCACCTCCCCAATCGCGGTGGTAATGTTATTTGAAGTTGGATATGGCTAAGGCCTAGGATCGGGTCCAATGGCCTTTCCTTTTGATGTTTTGCGTCATTTTTGGTTTTCTCTGAGCGGTTGTGGCTTGGTCTCGGCCTGTATTTCTCATGTCAGTTCTCCGTAATATCAATGGTTCCTCTCGGGGTTTTCGGTTCTACCAGGGCCTCCGGCAGGGAGATCCATGTCTCCCCTCTCTTCATTTTAGGGGCGGAGTATCTTCGCGTGGCCTTGACCGGCTCTACTTGCGTCATCCTGATATTAGGTACCGTTCTAGTTGTGATCTTTGGTTTCCCACCTGGCATATGCTGATGATATCATTATTTTTGCCAATGGTGGGTCTCGTGGGATGCAGCGTCTTTTAGACTTTCCTGCATCACTACGAGAACTGTGTCGGACAGATGTTGAATGCTGTCAAGATTCCCTGATTTTACCTCCGCGATGCCTGAGCGCCTTCGCTCTAGACTTTTGCGTATCACTCCTGGCTTTGCGGAGGGTCATCTGCCGATCAAGTACCTCGGAGTTCCCTTATTTCGAGGCAAATAGGTCGTGTCCTCTTTTTGAGCCCCTCTTACATTCTGTTAGGAGGCGGCTGAGGGTTGGGAGATTCGTACTCTTTCACCGGGACCGCATGACCCTCATTCGTAGCGTGCTCCTCTCGAGCCCATATATTTGTTTCAGGTTGTCCAGCCTCCGTTGGCTGTCATGGAGAAACTCGAGAGAGCCTTTTAATGCCTTCCCTTTGGGTCCAGGCCTTGGAGAAGAAATGGCACTGGGCTCGCTGGTCTCTGGGCTTGCCTCCCCGTGGAAGAGGGGGGTCTTGGCTTCGCGAGATTAAAAGATCTCGTGGATAGCTTCTCCATAAAACTGTGGTTTTCGGTTCAGGCAGGGATCTTCCCTCTGGGCAAAATTTTTGATGAGGAAATATTGTCTCTGGGCGCACCCAGATTGTGTTTCTCTTCGTGGTTTTATCTCTCCCACTTGGGGCCGTTTGCTCCAGATCAGGCCTCGTGCGGAGAGTGGGTATTCGCTGGCGGTGTTGGCCATGGAGATGTTTCTTTTTGGGATGATTGTTGGTTCAGGGATGTTCCCCTGTCCAGTCAGACTGAGGTCTGTGGGGATCGTGGTGCCCGGGTTTCCCATTTTCTTTTCGGAGGGAACCGGGATTTTGACCTTCTTTGTTCAGTTGTTGCTCCTTCCTTTGCGGAGCAGATTGTGATGGTCCCGATTCTTTCGGGAGAGTTGGATTCGGGCTCGATGGATCCATAGCTCCGATGGTGATTTTTCTGTCAAGTCCGCTTGGGAGTTGATCCGTTGCGCGCCCCAATCTCTGTTTTAATCGCCCCTGTTGGGGTAGCCTGGTTGAGGCCTACGATGTCATTCTTTCTTTGGAGATTTTGGGCATCATGTGGCTCCCAGTTGATGAGGTGCTTCAGCGCCGTGGCTTTGCGTTGGGCGTCTCGTTGTCAGTGTTGTGATATGTTGAGACATTCACGCATGTGTTTATTTCGCAGCCCGGTGGCTCGTCCTGTTGGCATTTTTTTGGTGCTGTCTTTGGGGTTCGTATCCCTGAACCCGAGGATTTCCGGTTATTCCTTAGTGCCTGGAAGCGGGATCTGGTCTGGGCTCAGGGGGCCATGTGAGGGAGTTTCTCCCTTTCATTATTTGTGGTTTCTCTGGACGGCTCGGAATGATGCGAAGCACCGCCAGCTCTCCATTTCTGGAGAGACGGTGGAAGTTCCAATCTTGTCTTACCTTACCGCCCTCGCCCATTCTGCGGTACTGTCAAACCAAGCATTGGGTGGGTTATTTCCAGTGGCCGCGATCCGCTGGGGATTTTCAGTTTGCTTCTACAGATATCATCGGACGGCGATTGTTCGTTGGCTTCGGCCGCCGTCTGGTTGTTTTAACTGATGGATGGGAGTTCGAGAGGGAATCCTGGGGATTCCTCGGTTGGTGGCGTCGTTCGGTGATCATTCTGGGCGGGTCTTGCTATCGTTCAGTGAGTTTCATTGGAGCTGGGTCTACTATCCGAGCGGAACTCT
Source organism: Primulina eburnea (assembly GCF_022965805.1). Taxonomy (NCBI): domain Eukaryota; kingdom Viridiplantae; phylum Streptophyta; class Magnoliopsida; order Lamiales; family Gesneriaceae; genus Primulina; species Primulina eburnea. Next base: position 189,577 of record NW_027330944.1, read on the forward strand.
GGGCGGTCTGGAGGGGTCTTACCTTTGTTCTGATCTGTTCTTTTCCCTCTTTGGATCGAGGTTGATTCTCAGATTTCTATTCAGATCCTCCGCTCTCGTCAGTGTCGTTGGGGGTTAGATCACATTGTGTCGAGGAGTTTTGGTTCTCTTGAGGGGACGTATGGTTCAATCTCGCATATATACCCGGGAGGGTAATTCGGTGGCGGATGCTTTGGGCGCTAGGGCTCATAACCTTAGGCAGTTTACCTTAGATTTAGGTCCTTCCTTACCAGCCATATCTCCATCCTTGCCCGTTCTGATCGTTCAGGGCTCCCTTACCTCAGATCCAGATATTCTTAGCCATTTGCAGAGCCCTTCTTCTCCTTTGGCTCTCTTTCTGTATCTATCTATATGTATTTATTTTCTTGCAGGTCTTTTGTCCTTGGAGGTTGTTGTTAATCTCACATTTGAGTAGTGCTAAGTTGGCCCAGACACTTGCACTTTCCGTGTTTGTTCTTTTGGATTTGGATGGGTCCCAGTCCTGTCTCCATGGTGCTTTCTTTGGATATTTCTGTTTTCCGGCAGGCGCTCACTGCAGGCTTCTCCTTGCCCCGCCGCTTTCTTACTTTTATGCTCTCGGTCGACATTATGGTGGTCGGAATCTAGTTCAGTGGTTTCTCTGGCCCGGAGCCCCATTCATGTCGGGATTTATAGTTTCTACTCTCGTTCCGTGCATTGGTGGCTCTGGAGATATGTTTTGGTTTTTTTTTTCAGAGCTACAGTCATGTTTGGATCTGATTTTATGTGCTCCGTCAGCTTTTTGTCTCCCGCTCTTAGTCTTCCGAGCTGGATAACGGTCCTCCTTTTGTGTGTCGACCGTTTTTGCACAGTGACTTTCCAGCTGCTTACTATTTTGACTGCCAGATCGGGTACAGCAGATCGATCTCGGTGTAGGTTCTATTCTTCAGTTTGGTATACACTGGCAGATGGCTCAGATATGGGTACCATCGGTGGTCCTTTGCACCTATTTCTGAGCAGTCTGCCAGTGTAATACCAACGCTGAAGAAATAGAACTACACCGAGATCGATCGCTGAACACATCGGCAGTCAAAATAGTAAGCAGCTGGAATCACTGTGACAAAAACGTCGAAACACAAAGGAGGACCGTTATCCAGCTCGAAGCTATTAAGACAAGAGAGTGGAAAAAGCTGACGGAGCACATAAATCAGAGCCCAACATGACGTAGCTCTGAAATTCAAAAGTAACCAAAGCAATCATCCAAGCCCCAATGCACGAACGATAGTAGAAAACTCATCAAGAATCCCCGACATGAATGGAGGCTCCGGCCAGTAAAACCACTGAAATAGATCATCCAACCACCAATAAATGTCGACCAGGAGCAAAAAGTAGAAAGACGGCGGCGGCCATAGAAAGCCTGCATGATCGCCTGCTCGACAGAATAAACCAAAGAAAAGCACCGATGGAGACAGTACTGGGACCCATCCAATCCAAAGACCAAACACGGAAAGTAGGCAATTGCTGGGCCAACTGCACCGTCAAAGTGAGTATAAAGAACAACCGACCAAGGGACAAAAGCCTGCAAGAAAAATAGACATAATATAGAAAGATCAGAAAGAGATGCCATAAAGGAAAGAGGGGCTGCAAAGGGCTTAAATAGTCTGGATCGGAGGTAAGGGAGCCCTGAACATCAGAAGGGCAAGGATGGAGAGTGGCTTGGGTAAAGAAGGACCTAACTCTAAGGTAAACGCCTAGGTTAGCCCTAGCCCACAAAGCACCGCCCACCGATTACCCTCCCGGTTATATATGGCGAGATATGAACATACGTCCCCCTCAAGAGAACACAAAATCTCGGACACAATGTGATCTAACCCCCAACACTACGAGAGCGGAGGATCGGAATAGAAATCTGAGAATCAACCTCGATCCAAGAGAAAAGAAAGACAGTAACCAAAGGATAAGACCCACTCCTGACCGCCAATTTCCGCTCGATAGTAGACCCAGCCTCACATGACTCACGGAACGATAGCAAGACCCGCCAGAAGTGACACGAACGCGCCACCAACGAGGAAATCCCCAGGATTCCCTCTCGAACTCCAATCCACATTCAGCTTAAACAACCATACGCGGCCGAAGCCAAACTAACAATGCCCGTCCCGATGATCGTTAGAAAGCAAACATGAATCCCCAGGGATCGCGCCAGCCTGGAAATAACCCACCACATGCTTGGATTTGAACATACGCGCAGAGTGGGCGAGGCGCAAGTAGACAAGAGTCTGGAACTTCAACCTCTCTCCAGAAATGAGACTGGCGGTGCTTCGGCATCATTCCCGACCTTCCAGAAAACCACAAATATGAAGGAGAAACTGCCCTCAATGGCCCCCTGAAGCCCCAGACCAGATACCGCGTCCATGGCACTAAGGAATAACCGGAAATCCTCGGTATCATGGATAACGAACCCCAAGACAGACCAAAAAAATGTCAGAACGACGAGCCAGCCGTGCTTGCTAATAAACACATGCGCGTGATGTCCTCAACATATCACAACAATCTGACAACGAGAACGCAACGCAAAGCCACGGCTCGAAGCACTCATCACTGGGAGCCACTGATGCCAAAATCTCACAGAAGAATGACTCGTAGGCCTCAACCAGCTACCCCCACAGGGGTCGATTAAAAAAACCAGAGATGTGGGCGCGCAAAACGGGTCAACTCACAAGCGACCTTGACAGAAAATCACCATGCGAGCTATGGATCCTCGGGAGCCCGAATCAAACTCTCCCGAAAGAAGCGGGACATCAGCAATCTGCTCCGCAAAGTAAGGAGCAACAACTTAACAAAGAAGTCAAAATCACAGTTTCCCTCCGAGAAATGGGAAACCCGGGCACCCGATCCCCACAGACCCAGTCTGACTGGACAGGGGAACATCCCTGAACCAACAATCATCCCAAAAAGAAACATCGTCCATGGCCAACACCCAGCGAAACCACGCTCCGACGAAGGCCCTGATTCTGGAGCAAACGCCGCCAAGTGGGAGAATAAACCACGAAAGACACAAGCTGGGGTGCGCCAAGAGACAATATTTCCTCATCAAAATTTGGCCCCGCAGAGGGAAATCCCTGCCTGAACCGAAACCACAGTTTTATTGAGAACTGTCCACGCGATCTTTTTAATCTCCGAAGCCAACCACCCTCTTCCACTGTGAGGCAAGCCCGGAGACCATCGGTGCCCATGCCATTCTTTCTCCAAGGGCCTTGACCCCCAAAGGAAGGCATTTGAAAAGGCCTCTCGTCAAAGCGTTGCTCCATGACAAGACCGAACGGTAGGCGTGAACCAACCTGAAACAAATATCGGCATGAGAGAGCACGCTAGATAGGGTCATGGCGGCTACCCGGGAAGGTCTACGAATCTTCCAAACCCTCCACCTTGCCTCCGTAACCCGAGACTGTGAGGGCTCAAAAAGAGGCTACAGGCGATTATGCCCGATAAAAGGGACTCCGAGTACTTGATCGGCAAGATTGACCCTCGCGAAACCCAGTGATGACGCAGTAAGTCCGAGAGGAGGCGCTCAGAGCACCCGGAGGCGAAAATTCAAGGGAACTCTTGACAGGCATTTCACACGTTTTGCCCGAACAGTTTCCTCGTAGTGAGGCAGAAATCGAGACAAGTATCCACCGAGACCCAACCATGGCAAAAATAATGAATCATCAGCAGATGCCAGGTGGGAAAATTAGAATCCACAACAGCGGTACCTAATCAGGATGCCTGAAGTGAAGTCCGGTCAAGGCCAGCGAGAGAGATACTCACGCCCCCTAAAACTGAAGAGAAGGTAGACAATCGATCTCCCAGCCGAGGCCCTGGTGGAGAACCAAAAACCCCGAGAGAGACATTGTTGATTCACAACGGAGAAATGACAATGGGAACTACAGGCCGAGACCAAAGCCACAACCGCTCTGAAAAAACCAAACATGCCAAAACATCAAAAAGGAAAGCAATGGACCAAGCGTCATAGTCCTGCCATCTCCAACTTCAAAATAACTTACCACCGCGATTGGGGAGAGTGAGACAAGGATGTGAGCTCCTGAGCAAGGAGGAGTTATCAGAAATCATCCGTCCCGAACAAACACCACTCTGAGTCAAAGAAATGAGTTCTCCGCCCGCCCGCCAGACGAGAGAAACAACTAGAAAATGATTTGTTTTCTGACTTACATGAGGCGCGATCGGACGGAAATCCGACCAAGCCCGAGACACCCTCGACTTTGGCGATTCAAAGTAATCGTGGTGGCTCTAAAGCTCTTGAGGCAGAGGAGTAGCCTCTGAACAATCCAAACCGCATCCAACACATTCTGATGAACTATACTCCCAGCAAGCTGGAAAACGCTCGAGAGAAACCATCAGGGCCTGCCAACACTGTCATGGGGGGGTGGTTGGGGGGGGGATAAGTTTGGGGGGGTGGGGATGGTTTGTGTGGGGGGGGGGGTTGGTTGGGGGGTGGGAAGAATGCAAAGGTCGCCACATCACCTCCTCACGGGCGGGGGTGGCATAGAAGTTATTTAATCCCCATAATTGTCCTCATCAGGAAAGCACGGAGGAGAACCCGAAAATCGGGACAATCACGTCACAAAGGTGATCCCCACTGAGTAGTGCTGAAAAACGAGGCACACCGACTGCTGAATCAATCTAGGCGATCGTCAGGCCAAACCCATCATCCCATATGACAGAACAATCTTATTAGTCCACACCTTCTTCTTAACCATGTTAGTGAAAGAGGTTTGGTGTCCGTTCACCATCCTCAATCCAGTTTTGCATGCATCTTTTTGTTCCAAACAATCCGCCCTCCATGCGCGGTGAACGCGCCAGATCCGCCTTCCGATCGCGACAGGGCAGTCCCATTCGAATTGAAGGATCGGCCTCACACAGCAAGCTCTCAGTCAGAACGAACTGCACTCTCAGCCTCCGGTGATTTTATCGAAGATGGTTACTGCAAAACATCCCGATTCCCCACTTTGAATGGTGATCTCTAAGACGCTTCACTTGACAAAGAGACGTCATGCCAATCAGACTGCAAGGCAAATTCAATTGAGCCTAACAGTCTCAAAAACATGAGGCTGGAATGCCACATACGCTGGAAGCGAAACGAGCTGCGGCCAGGGGCGAAACCGGAGCGGTGACCAAAAGCGGACAGTTGCGTCAGAAAATCTGTACGGGGAAGATGTTCAACTTCGAATGAAGGCCGGAAAATGAGCTTCCCCAACAACGAATACCATAACCCTGTCAACCGCTCCAAATGTCTTAGGTCCAATGTGAACGAGACCCTCAAAACCACATCAATCAAACCAGACATTCCATAATGAAAAGTGTTGAACTCCTCCATGCGCTAGCAATTTCCTACCACAACGGTGTGCCCAACCTCAGACGCATACGAACAACATGAAATCCCCACCACCAGCACAAGACCCAGAACAGCATTGACGCTGAAGCAGGGAAGACCAGAGATCACGATCGCTCAATATAATACATCGGCACACAAGCAACAAAAATGTGGGTACAGGGGCAAACAAAGAACAAGAGAAGCAAGATCTCGAGGGTGTGAACAGCAAACAAAGGAGGAGGGTCAAAGACAGACTCTAATGTGAAGGAAATGAGCTATGATCAAAAACACACTCTACCTGCATACAGCCCATTACAGCAAAAACACCAAATGTGCCCAAGAAGATTAGAAATGACCTGAGGGGGAAAAATTCCCCAGACGACGACGTCATCAATCTCTGATCTAAATTGATCATCGGCTCCCCAAAAACCGTCAAAACATATCTGTTATCTCCTTAACAAAGCATGAAGCCTCTGTTGCGACTGCCGACCCCGGAGCTACCCCGGGATTCAGAATTAGACGAAATTCTATCGATGATTACGGGCAGCAGAAATGCCCGATCGCTTCCCTGACGTCCCAGAGGTATCCCTCCCCTATCTTTTTCTTAACATCTGACGCATATCTGTAATCCAGGATTCCGTCCTCAGACGCACGACCATCACCTGGCTTCAGAGTCCTATCAAACCCTGCCGGTCAAGATCCTCAACAAGTATCCTCTCACAGGCACAACCCTCTCGCAACAGGAGCAACCCTGCCTATCAACCAACTATGGACAACATCGAGGCAGGAAAGGTATGCGACTAGAGCAAACAGATCAGGAGAACGCCGAATCCAGCAGGCGGAGAGTCCCAACTCGCATACAAAAGGTACGACTGACACCGCATTCTTCCAAAACGGAGCCCGCAGACACGTGCTGACACTACCAGCCTAAAGCGCGAGACCGAACAAAACGTTCCGAAACACAAACAAGAATCCCATAACCTCCAGACTAGCCCAGGGATGGCGACGAAATGAAAAGAAGAGGGGAAAGGAAACAAACAAACGGTGGGATGAGACAAACCAGACAGAAACCAGAGACCTACGATTGGCATCAAGCCATCCAAAGAAGGACCCATCCGTTGTTATCAACACCCACCCTCCCCCAAATGGGCCCCTCACAGAAGTGGAACCAACTAACACTAGAATCAAAAGTCTGCCCCTCCTGCTGCCAAGGAAGAAAGGACAATCACAAGCCTTCAAGCAAGTACTTTTTCAACAGTGAAGGACCCTGCCCCTGTAGGGCCGGAACATGCCATGTAGTGGAGCACGACGCGGCAGCCCGCCCTTCTACGACGCTTAGGCCAAAAAAAAGTCTCAGAATTTGGGTGGCCTGAATGTGACCCGACATCACAAGCGATGACACCCCTCCTGGCGGTGACTGACCCGAACGCAGTCGCTGAACGTAGGGACTGGACCAAAAGGCTAGGCCCGGGCGCGGCCCCGAGCTTCTTGCCATGTGAGTACAACACACGTCGCATGTCCAGCATTTGTGCAATCATGCAATAGGCCGGATCCTCTCGTCACAACCTCATCTCTTGGGTTGGATATCCCCCAGCCCACCCAAATGTGCATTAACGGGGGCCTTCCAACACATAATTTCCACACACACACGAGCAAAGGCCCCCACACGGACACCTCCGCTGTTTTGTGCATCATCACTTGATAGGCTTGTACCCAAGATGCTTGGTCATACACAAAGGCTTTTTTCCATTTATTTTCATATAAGCAAAGCGGTAATTCCGGAAGTCGAGCCCAAACTGGCGCCACTGGATAACTCCGCTTGAAACTTGAATTCTGGTGATCCATTCGAAAAACGGGTACCAAGTGCAGCCAACCATCATTTCCTACCCACGCGCCCAAGATCCGTGCGTAATCCTGCTTCACAAGAGATGTAATGACCATGTAAACCAGGCCGGGGTAAAAATTTTCAAATTGACGTCTTACCAAACAACTTTGCAAGCCCAAAGCCTATCATCTAATTTGGCCGGACCACAGACGTTCCCAGAATTTTACCCACCATTGTCAAATTTAAATGGCTCAATAAGGGATGAAATTACCTTATCCGGGAATAGAATACCCGGGTCGCATCCAAAAAGAAGCTCAAAATCTCCTCAATCCGAGTTGATAACATCATCAAAGCTATTCTTCACCGTACGCAGAGACGGCGTGGGCGCCAACACGTCCAGTAAAAGACACATGAGGAGAAACAACTGTTCGAAGCTTACATTGACCGCAGAAACCAGCGTTTGACTGCCGAGATTGACCCACTGGCCCACTTGACTAGGCGACCCTACCGAGGTTTGACTCGGCCCTTACCCACCGCGACCAACCACCGGGGCCGGCGGACGAATAGCGGTTTGAACATGAAACTACTGAGTCGAACCAGCTAGGAACTCGTGGCGCGCGGCCGGACGGAGGGGGAGTGAACTCTGGTGAAACACAGTAGATCGTGAACGCTCGTGAACAAATCGGGCAATTTCGGGCGTTTGCGATTGGGCCGAACTGAGGAAACAGAAATGAAGATCACCGGAATGTTGCCCATGACAGGCGTGGAGTCAGAAACGCATGGAGGAATGAGAAAGAACGGAGTAATGTCGCGGACGCAGGAGGAATTGCATCAAGCAAGATGTCGACATCGGTGACAGTACTGGAAACAGTTAGATCTGAATGCCGTCGCATACGAAACTGGCGTTGCGGGCTGTAACCGAGTGGCGAAATGATCGTTCTGGCTGGGGATTCAAGATCGTGGTTCCATTGCACCGAGCGTTTCCGGTGCGTAGTGCCGGAACATGAAGTAAAACTCAAGTACGCGCAGAGATGAAACAAGCTGCCGCGCGAGGATAGAAAAGAAGACATCAAAGAAAGCGCGCCCGGTCGGTGTGATATTCGTCGCGCATGCTGGTACACTAAGAAAGCCTGACTAAAAAACTCATTTCAGGAGCAGTAGCCTCCGGTGCCGGGAAGAGCAGCAGCGCTGCCGGCGCCGAAGAAGAAAGGAAAAACATGGCGAGATTCGATCGGACAAACACGGGACTTGCCGGAGTCCAACGGGGCGAGATTTTGCGTTATGTTGGCGGCGAAGGAGGCGGTTTCGAATGGGGGTGGTCGCGGCGCGTCGGCATTTCGCGGCGGCGGCATGGCGGCAGGCTGAAGGCGTGAATAGTGACGGGCTTAGCTGTTTTTTTTCTCACGTTTTACTTGTGGTATTTGTTCAGATGAAAGATTTTTTTGGGGGGCAAATGGGCCGTTTTATCGCCCCTGTTGGGGTAGCTGGTTGAGGCCTACGATGTCATTCTTCTTTGGAGATTTTGGCATCAGTGGCTCCCAGTTGATGAGGTGCTTCAGCGCCGTGGCTTTGCGTTAGCGTCTCGTTGTCAGTGTTGTGATATGTGTGAGACATTCACGCATGTGTTTATTCGCAGCCCGGTGGCTCGTCCTTTTGGCATTTTTTTGGTGCTGTCTTCGGGGTTCGTATCCCTGACACCGAGGATTTCCGGTTATTCCTTAGTGCCTGGAAGCGGGATCTGGTCTGGGCTCCAGGGGGCCATGTGAGGGAGTTTCTCCCTTTCATTATTTGTGGTTTCTCTGGACGGCTCGGAATGATGCGAAGCACCGCCAGCTCTCCATTTCTGGAGAGACGGTGAAGTTCCAGATCTTGTCTTACCTGCGCCTCGCCCATTCTGCGCGTACTGTCAAACCCAAGCATGGGTGGTTATTTCCAGGCGGCGCGATCCCTGGGGCTTTCAGTTTGCTTTTACAGATATCATCGGACGGCGATTGTTCGTTGGCTTCGGCCGCCGTCTGGTTGTTTTAAGCTGAATGTGGATGGGAGTTCGAGAGGGAATCCTGGGGATTCCTCGGTTGGTGGCGTCGTTCGTGATCATTCTGGGCGGGTCTTGCTATCGTTCAGTGAGTTCATTGGAGCTGGGTCTACTATCCGAGCGGAACTCTGGGCGGTCTGGAGGGGTCTTATCCTTTGTTCTGATCTTTCTATTTCTCTCTTGGATCGAGGTTGATTCTCAGATTTCTATTCAGATCCTCCGCTCTCGTCAGTGTCGTTGGGGGTTAGATCACATTGTGTCGAGGATTTTGGTTCTCTTGAGGGGGCGTATGTTCATATCTCGCATATATACCGGGAGGGTAATTCGGTGGCGGATGCTTTGGCGGCTAGGGCTCATGACCTTAGGCAGTTTACCTTAGAGTTAGGTCCTTCCTTACCCAGCCATATCTCCATCCTTGCCCGTTCTGATCGTTCAGGGCTCCCTTACCTCAGATCCAGATATTCTTAGCCATTTGCAGCCCCTTCTTCCTTTTGGCTCTCTTTCTGTATCTATATATATGTATTTATTTTCTTGCAGGTCTTTTGTCCTTGGAGGTTGTTTTTATCTCACATTTGAGCAGTGCAAGTTGGCCCAGACACTTGCACTTTTCGTGTTTTGTTCCTTTGGATTTGGATGGGTCCCAGTACTGTCTCCGTTGGTGCTTTTCTTTGGTTTATTTCTGTTTTCCGGCAGGCGCTCACTGCAGGCTTCTACTTGCCCGCCGCTTTCTTACTTTTATGCTCGCTGGTCGACATTTATGGTGGTTCTGGATGATCTATGTCAGTGGTTTCTCTGGTCCGGAGCCTCATTCATGTCGGGATTTATATAGTTTCTACTCTCGTTCCGTGCATTGGTGGCTCTGGATGATCTGTTTTGGTTGCTTCTTGTTTCAGAGCTACAGTCATGTTTGGATCTCTGATTTTATGTGCTCCGTCAGCTTTCTCCCTCTCTTTATGTCTTCGAGCTTCAATGACTTGAGCTGGATTACGGTCCTCCTTTTGTGTTTCGACCGTTTTTGCACAGTGACTTTCCAGCTGCTTACTATTTTGACTGCCAGATCGGGTACAGCAGATCGATCTCGGTGTAGGTTATATTCTTCAGGTTGGTATTACACTGGCAGATGGCTCAGAGATGGGCACCATCGGTGGTCTTCTGCACATATTTCTGAGCCGGATCTCTACTGCTTAGATAGATTT
>NW_027330945.1:0-1952 GCF_022965805.1 Primulina eburnea
ATAATTTCCATGTCTTCCATCGACAATGGGTGCATGATGAACGCTACCCGTACTCGGGGCTCGGCTCATATTATTGGGGGAGCTTTGGGTGCCGGAAAGCTGTGACATCCATTGACATGGTGATGTGAACAACGTGGAACTCCCATGATTTCGGCTAATATTATTGGGGGAACTCATGGCGACCGTCCATTAAGGTTCAACATCGATGGGTAAGGCTTGACACGTGAAGATGAACGACGTCATATTATTGGGTCCTAATCAAACGTGAGACAAAAGTTTACGTAAAGGGTTGCATGGCGATGCAATTGGAAACTACCTTTAGGAATTGTGATTGGCTGATTATTCGGGATCACAATTGCTAATTGGACCTTACGTACCTTCTGAGGAAAGTGTTTCCCGTTTTCACTAGAGGGTAGTGAAAATGTCAAAACAGTGGGAGCAAATTTTATGAAGTAAAAGTCCAAACTTCATATCTTACTAAATATTTTAAAATAGTCATCAACATTTATCTGTTTTTACTTTTCAGTACAAATTAACAATGTCTTTGATTCACAATCTGATATCCGTAATACTCGACAAACACATATTAACTGGACCTAATTACCTCACTTGGCTAAGAAACCTAAAAATCGTCTTGAATTCGGAAAGGGTAGCATATACAACTGACTGAGTCGTCCCCTGTTGAGGCTCCGACTGACTGCAATCCTGGGGAATTGCAGGCTTACAAGGAATGGTGTGACATGACTTGATAGCCAGGTGTTATATGCTGACTTTTATGAATGATGAGCTGCAGAGGCGTTTTGAGGGTGCAAAGAGTGCTGCTGACATTCATTTGCACTCAAGGAGCTCTTTGGTGAGCAAACACGTCCTCTTAGGCATGCTACCGTCAAGGAGCTAATCACTTTGCGCATGCGAGATGGGGCCTCGGTCCATGAGCATGGCCTAAAGGTGATTGGGCTCGTGGACAAGCTCGTTGGCATGGATCTGATCTTGCCTTCGGAGTTGACCACCGACGTGTTGCTCTTATCGCTACCTAGCTCATTTGATCCTTTTGTGGTGAACTTCAACATGAACAAGCTAGAACCGACCCTTGAGGAGTTGGTGAATATGCTTGTTACGTTTGAATCAACCATCAAGAAAGAGAAGTTGGTTCTTTATGTGGGTTCTTCATCTGGTACGAAGATTGATCCACATGGGAAGGGAAAGAAGCGTTCTTTCCAACGTCCCAAGAAGAACGTGCCCTTGTTGATGCAATCTCCGAACCCCGTTGTGGCAGCCACACAGTTAGGGCTGACAAGACTAGTGATGTTTGTCATCACTGCAAGAAGCCTGGACATTGGAGGCGAAATTGCAAGGAATATCTGACCCAGAAGATTTTTGGAAACAGTATGTTCTAAATTTAAGTAAACGTTTCAATTAACTCTACTTCTTGGGTATTAGATACCGGTTGTAACTCACATCTCTGTAATGGGTTACAGGTGATGGGAAGAAGTAGAATGCTTAAGTAAGGTGTGACCTTCTAGAGGATGGGCAATGGAGCAAGAGTTGCTGCCAAGGCTATTGAAGATGTTTACTTATTATTGAACAATAGTTTAAGTTAATTATATGAGATGTTTTGTTCGTACCTAATTTTGTAAAAACATTATTTCCATTTCTATGTTGATAAAAATAGATATTCTTGTTTATTTTGCAAAGGTGTTTGCAACATTTACATGAATGAATGTTTGATTGGTACTAATGAACTTGAAAACGATCTCTATAACTTAAATTAAAAGATTCCACTAAATGTCCATTCAAAGGCATACACCATATGAGATATGGATGGGTAAGCCTCCTAAGTATTCTTATCTTAGAATATGGGGGTACCCTTCTTTGAAGCAGGTAGTGGGACATAAATTGGATAGTCGATCCATTTTATGCTACTTGTGGGATATCCAATGAATTCGATTGGA
>NW_027330946.1:0-18932 GCF_022965805.1 Primulina eburnea
CCCAGAAAGTCGTCAAAGTACTCACAGAATTTAAAAAATCGCGACCAGAAACATAGTCCTAGGCATGCCATGCAACCTAGCGACTTCTCTAAAGAGCAAATCCGCAATGTTTGAAGCATCATCGGTTTTATGACAAGCTTAAAAAGTGTCATCTTAGAGAATCTATCCACAACAACGAAAAATAGAATCCCTACCCTTCTTAGTCCTAGGCAACCCAAAATAAAGTCCATACAATGTCAATCCAAAATCTTTTTAAGAATAGCAAGCAAAAGTGTTCCAAAGTTCTACTGATAACTTCAGTTTGTCCATCCGTTTGAGGAGGAAAAGTAGTAGAAAACAACAATTTTGTGCAAAGTTTAGCACATAAAGTCTTCCAAAAGTAACTCAAGAATTTAACATCGCGATCAGAAGCAATAGTCCTAGTTAGGCCCATGCAACCTAACGACTTCTCTAAAGAACAAATCCACAATGTTTGAAGCATCATCGATTTTATGACAAGCTATAAAATGTGCCATCGTAGAGAATCTATCCACAACACAAAATAGAATCTCCTCCCTTTCTTAGTCCTAGGCAACCCAAAATAAAGTCCATAGAAATGTCAATCCAAGTTCTTTTTAAGAATAGCACGCAAAAGTGTTCCCAAAGTTCTATTGACAACTTCAGTTTGTCCATCCGTTTGAGATGACAAGTAGTAGAAAACAACAATTTTGTGCCAAGTTTAGCCAAGAAAGTCTTCCAAAAGTAACTCAAGAATTTAACATCGCGACCAGAAACAATAGTCCTAGGCATGCCATGCAACCTAGCGACTTCTCTAAATAACCAATCCGCAATGTTTGAAGCATCATCGGTTTTATGACAAGCTATAAATGTGCGATCTTAGAGAATCTATCCACAACAACAAACATAGAATCCCTCCCCTTTTTATTCCTAGGCAAACACAAAATAAAGGCCATAGAAATGTCAATCCAAGTTCTTTTTAAGAATAGCACGCAAAAGTGTTCCCAAAGTTCTATTGACAACTTCAGTTTGTCCATCGTTTGAGGATGACAAGTAGTAGTAAACAACAATTTTGTGCCAAGTTTAGCCCAGAAAGTCTTCCAAAAGTAACACAATAATTTAACATCGCGACCAGAAACAATAGTCCTAGGCATGCCATGCAACCTAGCGACTTCTCTAAAGAACAAATCCGCAATGTTTGAAGCATCATCGGTTTTATGACAAGCTATAAAATGTGTCATCTTAGAGAATCTATCCACAACAACAAAAATAGAATCCCTCCCTTCTTAGTCCTAGGCAACCCAAAATAAAGTCCATAGAAATGTCAATCCAAGTTCTTTTTAAGAATAGCACGCAAAAGTGTTCCCAAAGTTGTTAGAGTAGGTGCCCGTCGAGCCAAGTGTTGGCCGAGTGTTCACAATGAAACTCTATGTATAAGCAATCTTTATTTTAATAATATTTGAAATTATTATTTTGGCAAATCTTTATCTGTATACCCATGCTAGCTGCATAGATAAAGCCCTTGAATATACAAATAGTAGAAAGAATATGAGATGCTCATATGATGAGTATCATGAAACTCATATTTGTAATACTGTATATTCTAAACAGTTCCTAGTCGATTCAGCCGCCACTAAGAAGGATATAGGCCGCTCGAGTTAGAGACTAGTATCTGCGATGTGAGTACCATGTTTCATTGGTAGGGGACATTGTGATGTCCGAACATGCAGATAGGTGCTCCTTGTAGAGTGCACTGAACAACCCTCCATAAAAGGACTTTCCAAGTGGTTCTCACTTATCGAGTGGAAAAGTCCTGGTTTATGGTTGTACAGAATTAGTCCTTATGACCTGGGACAACATTGAGACTCTATGTGCTAGCGTTTCACTTTGACTTGTTTACCGACTCTTATGGGGTCATTAGGTGGCAAGGTTGGGTGTTACGGCGAAACATATAGGAGTCGATGCATTGTAGTCGGGGATTCACCGCTTACCTACGGGTATGGATATCCTATGTGTTTTTCATGTATATGTGGGTTGAAATCTCTGATCAGAGTATGGTGGTAATTATGAAAGGGGTTTCATAGATTACACCATCGATGCAACCACAACATGACACATAGTATCGATTCATTGACAACTCTCGATAGACCAATAGTTGTCGAATCGGTCGGGATATATGAGTTGAAGGGACCGTACTGTACGCTAACCATAATTGAATGGTTCTTGCAGGCACTATCATGTGATACCTAGGGAATCACGTAAGCGATGCTGCTAGGCGTTTAACGTGATTGGTTGGGTACTATCAGACTTGAGTTCTGACGTTCTTACTATCAAGGAGTTGATTAGTAAGAATGGAGCAATTAGGGTATGCTCAAATAAGGACATGTTTAGTCCGAATCACATAGAGATGTGAACCCACGGCTAGTTGTATCAATGAACCATTGAGGGCCACACAAGTACTAGCTTTGTAAATCCCGATGAGAAGTAAAAATAGTTCAATGTGTTGAACGGCTTATAAAGGAGTTTATAAGCGTAAGGAAAATTAGAAGTATGACTTCTATAAAGGAGAAAATAGTTCAATATGTTGAACGACTTATAAATGAGTTTATAAGTGTAAAGAAAATAGAAGTATGACTTCTATGAGAGAAATATAAATTTTAATTTAAGGAAGTGTTCCTAGATTAAAATTTGGCCAAGTGAGTAATGTATTTGAAAATTGTGATTTTCATAAACATTATTATGGACTAAATTAAATTAATTCAAGTGTTGAATTAATTAAACACTAGTGGGCCTAGTAGAGCCCAAATAATTAAATTAATTCAAGTGTTGGATTAATTAAATAACAATGGGCCTTGTAGAGCCCAATTGGAAATAATTATTTAACTAGTGGACTTGAGTAAAATCAAGTAAAGTCTAGTTGGGCTCAAAATGTTTGAGACAATTATAAAGTCCATGGGCCTTGCAAAAGTTGCAAGCCCACTAGGGTTTGCATGCTTGGGAGGTGAAGGGGTTTGGAATACTTTTGATTAAAATAATGCATGGCATGCAATTTTTGTATCTAGCTTTTTGCAACCCCAAGACCCAACTTTACTCCCTCATTCCATACCCTTGGCCGAAATTTTCTTCAACTTTTCTCTCTCAATTTTCTTCTCTCTTTTGTTCTTCAAGTGTTGGAGAATAAAAGTCTTCTCTTTGAAAATCCTCTTAATTTTCTAGTGCAAATTAAGAGGGGATTTACCTAGTTGGTGGTGGGCCTTATTTTGATGCAAAGGAGGAGGAGCTTGTAGATTTTTCATCCTTTGAAGAGCTTTGTTGTTCACAACAAAGTTGGAGCCATACATCAACCTCAAGAGGTTGATAGGTAATCTTTCTAACATCCTATGCATGTTTTTGGAGTTTTTGTAAATATTACACACAAACATGAGGTGGCCGAAATTTTGAGCATAAAAATTTATTTTTGACTTCCGTTGCGCTTCCGGCCACCGTAACCGGTCCGCTTTCAAGTGGTATCCGAGCTAAGGTTACGGTTTTTGTGTAATATTTGCATAATATTATGTTGAGATCGATTTCTAACCGCTTGAGAAATTTTTGGTGCAAGGAATCATAAAGGCCGAAAATTTTACATCAAAATAAAAAAAAAAAAAATAATTTTTCGGGGCTGCCCGAGGGGCTGCCCGAGAATTTCGGGCAGCAAGGGGCAGCCCGAGGGGCTGCCCGAAATGTTACAGTTTTTAAATAAAAAAAAAAATTTTTTTCTTGTTGACCGGAATCCGGCGACGGAGCTCCGGCGACGGTGATGACGGCTAGGGTTTCCAAAAGTGTTTTGGTGAATCTTAGTGTCATGGGCCTTGAGATGTTGGGCCATTGGATGGACAACATAATTTGTGAAATTTAAATGGGCCAAAATATTTTAGGTGTAAAATGGTTTTTGGGCCCTTAAGTTTAAATTTACAATTGTTGCACATATTTTCTCATAAAATAAATAATTGAAGTTGGACTTTAATTATTTATAGTAAATTGTGATTTACAAGAAATTCGATTATAAATAAATTAATTTGAAAGTAGACAAAGGTGTTTGTATACTTTGTTAATTTAATTTATAATTGTGGCGGTTAGTGATTGGATCAAGATATATAATATTGGATCAATTAATTATAGTGATAATTAATTGATGGTGTATGATATGTGATATTATGCATGAAGGATGATCAAAAGCCCAAGCCCAATTTGCTAGGTGTATGCTAGGATATTTGTGTTGTATGATTGTAATAATTATCAATTTAAAGTGGGCTTGGTTTATGGCCCGTTCCCACCCCATGAGATGTATCCCTATGTGCCATGGATATTTAATTGTAAATATTAGAATAGTGGAAGATCAAGATTGGAAGATGGTGGCCTTGGTGATTATGAAGATCGAAGACATGTAATATTGGATGCTAATGTAATAATTTAGTTGCATTGCATCCCGTGCATTTACCCTAGGATTGGACCAAGGCCCGTGTTTGGCTCACACGGGCCATTAGTATTGGGGCAATTGATCATCCTTGTACTGTTTTCTATTTATAATATATGCATGATATGTTATAAATAATGAGTATGTGCGTTATTATTATGATAATAACAAAGTTGCATGAATCCGGCAAACATACGATCAAACATGGCGAGCTTTTAAAATAAAATTAATGATGAGACCTTTCAAAATTAAAAACCCTCATTTTGAATAAGATTCAAAATTAATATCAAGTCCGAAAAGGGGAATTATAAATTTGTTTATAATTTCCTTGTCTTCCATCGACAATGGATGCATGATGAACGCTACCCGTACTCGGGGCTCGGCTCATATTATTGAGGGGGCCCTGGGTGCCGGAAAGCTGTGACATCCATTGACATGGTGATGTGAACTACGTGGAACTCCCATGATTTCGGCTCATATTATTGAGGGAACTCATGGCGACCGTTCATTAAGGTTCAACATCGATGGGTTAGGCTTGACACGTGAAGATGAACGACGTCATATTATTGGGTCCTAATCAAACGTGAGACAAAAGTTTACGTAGAGGGTTGCATTGTGATGCAATTGGAAACTACCTTTTAGGAATTGTGATTGGCTGATATTATTCGGGATCACAATTCGCTAATTGGACCTTACGTATCTACTGAGGAAAGGAGTTTCCCGTTTTCACTAGAGGGTAGTGAAAGATGTCAAAACAGTGGGAGCAAATATTTATGAAGTAAAAGTCCAAACTTCATATCTTACTAAATATTTAAAATAGTCATCAACATTTATCTGTTTTTACTTTTCAGTACAAATCGACAATGTCTTCGATGCGCAATTCGATATCTATAATACTCGACAAACACATATTAACTGGACCTAATTACCTCACTTGGCTAAGAAATTTAAAAATAGTCTTAAATTCGGAAAGGGTAACATATACACTGACTCAGTCGCCCCCTGTTGAGGCTCCGACTGACTGCAATCCTGAGGAATTGCAGGCTTACAAGGAATGGTGTGACCATGACTTGATAGCCAGGTGTTATATGCTGACTTCTATGAATGATGAGCTGCAGAGGCGTTTTGAGGGTGCAAAGAATGCTGCTGACATTCATTTGCACCTCAAGGAGCTCTTTGGAGAGCAAACGCGTCCTCTTAGGCATGCAACCGTCAAGGAGCTGATCACTTTGCGCATGCGAGATGGGGCCTCGGTCCATGAGCATGGCCTAAAGGTGATCGGGCTCGTGGACAAGCTCGTTGGCATGGATCTGATCTTGCCTTCGGAGTTGACCACTGATGTGTTGCTGTTATCCCTGCCTAGCTCATTTGATCCTTTTGTGGTGAATTTCAACATGAACAAGATGGAACCGACCCTTGAGGAGTTGGTAAACATGCTTGTTACGTTTGAATCCACCATCAAGAAAGAGAAGTCGGTTCTTTATGTGGGTTCTTCATCTGGTACGAAGATTGATCCACATGGGAAGGGAAAGAAGAGTTCTTTCCAAAGTCCCAAGAAGAACGTGCCCTTGTTGAGGCAATCTCCGAATCCCGTTGTGGCAGCCAGACCAGTTAAGGCTGACAAGACTGGTGATGTTTGTCATCACTGCAAGAAGCCTGGACATTGGAGGCGAAATTGCAAAGAATATCTTGCCCAGAAGTGTTCTGGAAACGGTATGTTCTAAATTTAAGTAAACATTTTAATTAACTCTACTTCTTGGGTATTAGATACCAGTTGTGACTCACATCTCTGTAATGGGTTACAGGTGATGGGAAGAAGTAGGAAGGTGTGACCTTCTTGAGGATGGGCAATGGAGCAAGAGTTGCTGCCAAGACCTTAAGAGATGTTTACTTATTGTTGAACAATAGTTTTAAGTTAATTAAGAGATGTTTGTTTGTACCTTTTTGATGAAAAACATTATTTCCATTTCTATTGTGATAAAAATGGATATTCTTGTTTATTTAGCAAAGGTGTTTGCAACATTTACAAGAATGAATGTTTAATTGGTACTTGAGAACTTGAAAACGATCTCTATAACTTAAAATTAAAAGATATTCCATTAAATGTCCATTCAAAGGCAGACACCATATGAGATATGGATGGGTAAGCCTCCCAAATATTCTTATCTTAGAATATGGGGAGCCCTGCTTATGTGAAGCAGGTAGTGGGAGATAAATTGGATTGTTGATCCATTTTATGTTACTTTGTGGGATATCCAAGGAATTAAGTTGGATATTATTTCTATCATCCCAAGAAACAAAAGTGTTTGTTTCTAGGAATGCAACCTTTTTGGAAAGGGATTTTCTATTGGATAGAAAAAGGCAGATGATAGAACTCGAAGAGGTTCGAGAGAAACCCACAATTATAGAACCCACACCCGATGAGCCAAGAGAGGAAATACAAGCTCCTAGCAGATACGAGAAAGTCTCGAGACCACCTATGAGGTATGGTCAGCTGCTTGAAGAAGGCCATGATGAGCCTAACCATGGATGTGATCCATGGACCTTCAAGGAAGCGTTATCTGATGCCAATTCATCCAAGTGACTTGAAGAAATGGAATCTGAGTTGAATTCCATGCATTCGAACCAAGTATAGGATCTTGTGGATCCACCTGTGGGAACTGTTCCCACAGGGACTTGGGGAGGATGGGAAGGTGTTGACCTTCAAAGCGCGATTGGTGGCAAAAGGATGTACTTAAAGACAAGGAGTTGACTTTGAGGAAACCTTTTCCCAATCGCAATGTTCAAGTCCATAAGGATTTTATTAGCCATAGCTGCATAGTATGACTATGAGATATGGCAGATGGATGTCAAGACAAACTTTCTTAAATGGGGATTTTAAGAAAGTTATTTACATGTCTAAACCTGAAGGGTTTACATCTATCGGAAGTAAGCATATGGTATGCAAACTTCAGAGATCTATTTATGATCTAAAGCAGGCATCTAGGAGTTGGAACCTCAGATTCGACAGTACAATCAAATAGTTTGATTTACTAAGAATCATGAGGGACCCTATGTGTATAAGAAGGTCAGTAGGAGTGTTGTGACATTCCTGGTGTTATATGTTGATAACATTCTACTCATT
Source organism: Primulina eburnea (assembly GCF_022965805.1). Lineage (NCBI taxonomy): Eukaryota > Viridiplantae > Streptophyta > Magnoliopsida > Lamiales > Gesneriaceae > Primulina > Primulina eburnea. The sequence goes on from NW_027330946.1 coordinate 7,575, forward strand.
GGGAATGATGTAGGAATGTTGTAATCAACAAAGATATGGTTAGCGAGTAAGTTCTCGATGAAGGACTGGGGTGAAGCATCTTTTGTATTGGGATACAGATCTATTGAGATAGATCGAAAAGATGGCTTGGTCTCACCCAGTCCACATACATTGATACCATCGTGAAGCAGTTCTCGATGGATGAGTCCATGAGAGGACATCTACCAATGTGTCATGGCGTGTCCCTATCCAAGTCTGTCTCCCAAGACTGATGCAGAGATAGTGGCGATGACACGCATTCCGTATGCTTCGGAAATTGGTAATATCATGTATGGGATGATATCTACACGTCCTGACGTGGCGTTTGCACTATGTGTAGTGAAAGGATATCAATCGAACCCTGGTCTTCCACACCTGAAAGATGTGAAATACATCCTCAAGTAGTTGAGAAGGACCAATAAATTGTTCTTGGTCTATGGGGTAGAGAACTGAAATTGGAAGGCTATACCGACACTAGCTTCCAAAGCGATATCGATAACTCGAAGTCAACCTCTAGTTTTGTATTCATGCTCAACGGTGCTGCTGTCTCTTGGAAGAGTTCCAAGCAAGACAATATTACGGATTCCAGCACAGAGGCCGAATACATTGCTGCATCAGATGCAGCAAGAGAGGCTGTTTGGATAAGGAATTTCGTCTAAGAGTTAGACGTCATTCCTAATAGAGTTGCTCCTGTCCCGGTGTTGTGTGACAACACGGGAGCTATAGCTCAAGCAAAGGAGCCTAGGTCTCATCAGAAATCCAAACTAGTATTGAGAAAGTACCACATCCTCGGAGAGATTGTGGAAAGAGGAGAAGTGTCTTTTGACAAAGTCGGCTCCGCCGATAATGTTGTTGATCCACTAGCTAAGCCTTTACCTGGACCATTATTCGACAAGCATCGCGAATCAATGGGTTTTAAGCATATGGGTAGTTGGCTCTAGTGCAAGTGGGAGATTGTTAGAGTAGGTGCCCGTCGAGCCAAGTGTTGGCCGAGTGTTCACAATGAAACTCTATGTATAAGCAATCTTTATTTTAATAATATTTGAAATTATTATTTTGGCAAATCTTTATCTGTATACCCATGCTAGCTGCATAGATAAAGCCCTTGAATATACAAATAGTAGAAAGAATATGAGATGCTCATATGATGAGTATCATGAAACTCATATTTGTAATACTGTATATTCTAAACAGTTCCTAGTCGATTCAGCCGCCACTAAGAAGGATATAGGCCGCTCGAGTTAGAGACTAGTATCTGCGATGTGAGTACCATGTTTCATTGGTAGGGGACATTGTGATGTCCGAACATGCAGATAGGTGCTCCTTGTAGAGTGCACTGAACAACCCTCCATAAAAGGACTTTCCAAGTGGTTCTCACTTATCGAGTGGAAAAGTCCTGGTTTATGGTTGTACAGAATTAGTCCTTATGACCTGGGACAACATTGAGACTCTATGTGCTAGCGTTTCACTTTGACTTGTTTACCGACTCTTATGGGGTCATTAGGTGGCAAGGTTGGGTGTTACGGCGAAACATATAGGAGTCGATGCATTGTAGTCGGGGATTCACCGCTTACCTACGGGTATGGATATCCTATGTGTTTTTCATGTATATGTGGGTTGAAATCTCTGATCAGAGTATGGTGGTAATTATGAAAGGGGTTTCATAGATTACACCATCGATGCAACCACAACATGACACATAGTATCGATTCATTGACAACTCTCGATAGACCAATAGTTGTCGAATCGGTCGGGATATATGAGTTGAAGGGACCGTACTGTACGCTAACCATAATTGAATGGTTCTTGCAGGCACTATCATGTGATACCTAGGGAATCACGTAAGCGATGCTGCTAGGCGTTTAACGTGATTGGTTGGGTACTATCAGACTTGAGTTCTGACGTTCTTACTATCAAGGAGTTGATTAGTAAGAATGGAGCAATTAGGGTATGCTCAAATAAGGACATGTTTAGTCCGAATCACATAGAGATGTGAACCCACGGCTAGTTGTATCAATGAACCATTGAGGGCCACACAAGTACTAGCTTTGTAAATCCCGATGAGAAGTAAAAATAGTTCAATGTGTTGAACGGCTTATAAAGGAGTTTATAAGCGTAAGGAAAATTAGAAGTATGACTTCTATAAAGGAGAAAATAGTTCAATATGTTGAACGACTTATAAATGAGTTTATAAGTGTAAAGAAAAATAGAAGTATGACTTCTATGAGAGAAATATAAATTTTAATTTAAGGAAGTGTTCCTAGATTAAAATTTGGCCAAGTGAGTAATGTATTTGAAAATTGTGATTTTCATAAACATTATTATGGACTAAATTAAATTAATTCAAGTGTTGAATTAATTAAACACTAGTGGGCCTAGTAGAGCCCAAATAATTAAATTAATTCAAGTGTTGGATTAATTAAATAACAATGGGCCTTGTAGAGCCCAATTGGAAATAATTATTTAACTAGTGGACTTGAGTAAAATCAAGTAAAGTCTAGTTGGGCTCAAAATGTTTGAGACAATTATAAAGTCCATGGGCCTTGCAAAAGTTGCAAGCCCACTAGGGTTTGCATGCTTGGGAGGTGAAGGGGTTTGGAATACTTTTGATTAAAATATTGCATGGCATGCAATTTTTGTATCTAGCTTTTTGCAACCCCAAGACCCAACTTTACTCCCTCATTCCATACCCTTGGCCGAAATTTTCTTCAACTTTTCTCTCTCAATTTTCTTCTCTCTTTTGTTCTTCAAGTGTTGGAGAATAAAAGTCTTCTCTTTGAAAATCCTCTTAATTTTCTAGTGCAAATTAAGAGGGGATTTACCTAGTTGGTGGTGGGCCTTATTTTGATGCAAAGGAGGAGGAGCTTGTAGATTTTTCATCCTTTGAAGAGCTTTGTTGTTCACAACAAAGTTGGAGCCATACATCAACCTCAAGAGGTTGATAGGTAATCTTTCTAACATCCTATGCATGTTTTTGGAGTTTTTGTAAATATTACACACAAACATGAGGTGGCCGAAATTTTGAGCATAAAAATTTATTTTTGACTTCCGTTGCGCTTCCGGCCACCGTAACCGGTCCGCTTTCAAAAGTTCTATTGACAACTTCAGTTTGTCCATCCGTTTGAGGAGGACAAGTAGTAGAAAACAAAAATTTTGTGCCAAGTTTAGCACATAAAGTCTTCCAAAAGTAACTCAAGAATTTAACATCGCGATCAGAAGCAATAGTCCTAGTCATGCCATGCAACCTAACGACTTCTCTAAAGAACAATGTTTGAAGCATCATCGGTTTTATGACAAGCTATAAAATATGTCATCTTAGAGAATCTATCCACAACAACAAAAATAGAATCCCTCCCCTTCTTAGTCCTAGGCAACCCAAAATAAAGTCCATAGAAATGTCAATCCAAGTTCTTTTTAAGAATAGCACGCAAAAGTGTTCCCAAAGTTCTATTGACAACTTCAGTTTGTCCATCCGTTTGAGGAGGACAAGTAGTAGAAAACAAAAATTTTGTGCCAAGTTTAGCACATAAAGTCTTCCAAAAGTAACTCAAGAATTTAACATCGCGATCAGAAGCAATAGTCCTAGTCATGCCATGCAACCTAACGACTTCTCTAAAGAACAATGTTTGAAGCATCATCGGTTTTATGACAAGCTATAAAATGTGCCATCTTATAGAATCTATCCACAACAACGAAAATAGAATCCCTCCCTTTCTTAGTCCTAGGCAACCCCAAAATAAAGTCCATAGAAATGTCAATCCAAGTTCTTTTTAATAATAGCACGCAAAAATGTTCCCAAAGTTCTATTGACAACTTCAGTTTGTCCATCCGTTTGAGGATGACAAGTAGTAGAAAACAACAGTTTTGTGCCAAGTTTAGCCCATAAAGTATTCCAAAAGTAACTCAAGAATTTAACATCGCGATCAAAAGCAATAGTCCTAGCCAGGCCACGCAACCTAACGACTTCTCTAAAGAACAAATCCGCAATGTTTGAAGCATCATCGGTTTTATGACAAGCTATAAAATGTGACATCTTAGAGAATCTATCCACAACAACGAAAAATAGAATCTCTCCCTTTCTTAGTCCTAGTCAACCCCAAAATAAAGTCCATAGAAATGTCAATCCAAGTTCTTTTTAAGAATAGCACGCAAAAGTGTTCCCAAAGTTCTATTGACAATTTCAGTTTGTCCATCCGTTTGAGGATGACAAGTAGTAGAAAACAACAATTTTGTGCCAAGTTTAGCCCATAAAGTCTTCCAAAAGTAACTCAAGAATTTAACATCGAACCAGAAAAAATAGTCATAGGCATGCCACGCAACCTAGCGACTTCTTTAAAGAACAAATCCGCAATGTTTGAAGCATCATCGGTTTTATGACAAGCTATAAAATGTGCCATCTTAGAGAATCTATGCACAACAACAAAATAGAATCCCTCCCTTCTTAGTACTAGGCAAACCCAAAATAAAATCCATAGAAATGTCAATCCAAGTTCTTTTTAAGAATAGCACGCAAAAGTGTTCCCAAAGTTCTATTGACAACTTCAGTATGTCCATCCGTTTGAGGATGACAAGTAGTAGAAAACAATAATTTTGTGCCAAGTTTAGCCTAGAAAGTCTTCCAAAAGTAACTCAATAATTTAACATCGCGACCAGAAACAATAGTCCTAGGCATGCCATGCAACCTAGCGATTTCTCTAAATAACAAATTCGCAATGTTTGAAGCATTATCGGTTTTATGACAAGCTATAAAAAGTGTCATCTTAGAGAATCTATCCACAACAACAAAAATAGAATCTCTACCCTTTTTAGTCCTAGGCAACCCAAAATAAAGTCCATAGAAATGTCAATCCAAAATCTTTTTAAGAATAGCACGCAAAAGTGTTCCCAAAGTTCTATTGCCAACTTCAGTTTGTCCATCCGTTTGAGGATGACAAGTAGTAGAAAACAACAATTTTGTGCCAAGTTTAGCCCATAAAGTCTTCCAAAAGTAACTCAAGAATTTAACATCGAACCAGAAAAAATAGTCCTAGGCATGCCACGCAACCTAGCGACTTCTTTAAAGAACAAATCCGCAATGTTTGAAGCATCATCGGTTTCATGACAAGCTATAAAATGTGCCATCTTAGAGAATCTATCCACAACAACAAAAATAGAATCCCTCCCCTTCTTAGTAATAGGCAAACCCAAAATAAAATCCATAGAAATGTCAATCCAAGTTTTTTTAAGAATAGCACGCAATAGTGTTCCCAAAGTTCTATTGACAACTTCAGTTTGTCCATCCGTTTGAGGATGACAAGTAGTAGAAAAAAACAATTTTGTGCCAAGTTTAGCCCAGAAAGTCTTCCAAAAAGAACTCAAGAATTTAACATCACGAATAGAAGCAATAGTCCTAGTCAGGCCATGCAACCTAACGACTTCTCTAAAGAACAAATCCGCAATGTTTGATATGACAAGTTATAAAATGGGCCATCTTAGAGAATCTATCCACAACAACGAAAATAGAATCCCTCCCTTTCTTAGTCCTAGGCAACTTAAAATAAAGTCCGTAGAAATGTCAATCCAAGTTCTTTTTAATAATAGCACGCAAAAATGTTCCCAAAGTTCTATTGACAACTTCAGTATGTCCATCCGTTTGAGGATGAAAAGTAGTAGAAAACAAAAATTTTGTGCCAAGTTTAGCCCAGAAAGTCTTCCAAAAGTAACTCAATAATTTAACATCGCGACCAGAAACAATAGTCCTAGGCATGCCATGCAACCTAGCGACTTCTCTAAATAACAAATCCGCAATGTTTGAAGCATCATCGGTTTTATGACAAGCTATAAAAAGTGTCATCTTAGAGAATCTATCCACAACAACAAATATAGAATCCCTATCCTTCTTAGTCCTAGGCAACCCAAAATAAAGTCCATACAAATTTTTATCCAAAATCTTTTTAAGAATAGCACGCAAAAGTGTTCCCAAAACTCTATTGACAACTTCAGTTTGTCCATCCTTTTGAGGATGACAAGTAGTAGAAAACAACAACTTTGTGCCAAGTTTTAGCACATAAAGTCTTCCAAAAGTAACTCAAGAATTTAACATCGCGATCAGAAGCAATAGTTCTAGTTAGGCCATGCAACCTAACGACTTCTCTAAAGAACAAATCCGCAATGTTTGAAGCATCATCGATTTTATGACAAGCTATAAAATGTGCCATCTTAGAGAATCTATCCACAACGATAATAGAATCCCTCCCTTTCTTAGTCCTAGGCAACCCAAAATAAAGTCCATAGAAATGTCAATCCAAGTTCTTTTTAATAATAGCACGCAAAAGTGTTCCCAAAGTTCTATTGACAATTTCAGTTTGTCCATCCGTTTGAGGATGACAAGTAGTAGAAAACAACAATTTTGTGCCAAGTTTAGCCCATAAAGTCTTCCAAAAGTAACTCAAGAATTTAACATCGAACCAGAAAAAATAGTCATAGGCATGCCACGCAACCTAGCGACTTCTTTAAAGAACAAATCCGCAATGTTTGAAGCATCATCGGTTTTATGACAAGCTATAAAATGTGCCATCTTAGAGAATCTATGCACAACAACAAAAATAGAATCCCTCCCTTCTTAGTACTAGGCAAACCCAAAATAAAATCCATAGAAATGTCAATCCAAGTTCTTTTTAAGAATAGCACGCAAAAGTGTTCCCAAAGTTCTATTGACAACTTCAGTTTGTCCATCCGTTTGAGGATGACAAGTAGTAGAAAACAATAATTTTGTGCCAAGTTTAGCCCAGAAAGTCTTCCAAAAGTAACTCAATAATTTAACATCGCGACCAGAAACAATAGTCCTAGGCATGCCATGCAACCTAGCGATTTCTCTAAATAACAAATTCGCAATGTTTGAAGCATTATCGGTTTTATGACAAGCTATAAAAAGTGTCATCTTAGAGAATCTATCCACAACAACAAAAATAGAATCCCTACCCTTTTTAGTCCTAGGCAACCCAAAATAAAGTCCATAGAAATGTCAATCCAAATCTTTTTAAGAATAGCACGCAAAAGTGTTCCCAAAGTTCTATTGCCAACTTCAGTTTGTCCATCCGTTTGAGGATGACAAGTAGTAGAAAACAACAATTTTGTGCCAAGTTTAGCCCATAAAGTCTTCCAAAAGTAACTCAAGAATTTAACATCGAACCAGAAAAAATAGTCCTAGGCATGCCACGCAACCTAGCGACTTCTTTAAAGAACAAATCCGCAATGTTTGAAGCATCATCGGTTTTATGACAAGCTATAAAATGTGCCATCTTAGAGAATCTATCCACAACAACAAAAATAGAATCCCTCCCCTTCTTAGTACTAGGCAAACCCAAAATAAAATCCATAGAAATGTCAATCCAAGTTTTTTTTAAGAATAGCACGCAATAGTGTTCCCAAAGTTCTATTGACAACTTCAGTTTGTCCATCCGTTTGAGGATGACAAGTAGTAGAAAAAAACAATTTTGTGCCAAGTTTAGCCCAGAAAGTCTTCCAAAAAGAACTCAAGAATTTAACATCACGAATAGAAGCAATAGTCCTAGTCAGGCCATGCAACCTAACGACTTCTCTAAAGAACAAATCCGCAATGTTTGATATGACAAGTTATAAAATGGGCCATCTTAGAGAATCTATCCACAACAACGAAAATAGAATCCCTCCCTTTCTTAGTCCTAGGCAACCCAAAATAAAGTCCGTAGAAATGTCAATCCAAGTTCTTTTTAATAATAGCACGCAAAAATGTTCCCAAAGTTCTATTGACAACTTCAGTATGTCCATCCGTTTGAGGATGAAAAGTAGTAGAAAACAAAATTTTGTGCCAAGTTTAGCCCAGAAAGTCTTCCAAAAGTAACTCAATAATTTAACATCGCGACCAGAAAACAATAGTCTTAGGCATGCCATGCAACCTAGCGACTTCTCTAAATAACAAATCCGCAATGTTTGAAGCATCATCGGTTTTATGACAAGCTATAAAAAGTGTCATCTTAGAGAATCTATCCACAACAACAAATATAGAATCCCTATCCTTCTTAGTCCTAGGCAACCCAAAATAAAGTCCATACAAATTTTTATCCAAAATCATTTTAAGAATAGCACGCAAAAGTGTTCCCAAAACTCTATTGACAACTTCAGTTTGTCCATCCGTTTGAGGATGACAAGTAGTACAAAACAACAACTTTGTGCCAAGTTTTAGCACATAAAGTCTTCCAAAAGTAACTCAAGAATTTAACATCGCGATCAGAAGCAATAGTTCTAGTTAGGCCATGCAACCTAACGACTTCTCTAAAGAACAAATCCGCAATGTTTGAAGCATCATCGATTTTATGACAAGCTATAAAATGTGCCATCTTAGAGAATCTATCCACAACGATAATAGAATCCCTCCCTTTCTTAGTCCTAGGCAACCCAAAATAAAGTCCATAGAAATGTCAATCCAAGTTCTTTTTAATAATAGCACGCAAAAATGTTCCCAAAGTTCTATTGACAACTTCAGTTTGTCCATCCGTTTGAGGATGAAAAGTAGTAGAAAACAAAAATTTTGTGCCAAGTTTAGCCCAGAAAGTCTTCCAAAAGTAACTCAATAATTTAACATCGCGACCAGAAACAATAGTCCTAGGCATGCCATGCAACCTAGCGACTTCTCTAAATAACAAATCCGCAATGTTTGAAGCATCATCGGTTTTATGACAAGCTATGAAAAGTGTCATCTTAGAGAATCTATCCACAACAACAAAATAGAATCCCTATCCTTCTTAGTCCTAGGCAACCCAAAATAAGTCCATACAAATTTCTATCCAAAATCTTTTTAAGAATAGCACGCAAAAGTGTTCCCAAAATTCTATTGACAACTTCAGTTTGTCCATCCGTTTGAGGATGACAAGTAGTAGAAAACAACAATTTTGTGCCAAGTTTAGCACATAAAGTCTTCCAAAAGTAACTCAAGAATTTAACATCGCGATCAGAAGCAATAGTCCTAGTCAGGCCATGCAACCTAACGACTTCTCTAAAGAACAAATCCGCAATGTTTGAAGCATCATCGGTTTTATGACAAGCTATAAAATGTGCCATCTTAGAGAATCTATCCACAACGATAATAGAATCCCTCCCTTTCTTAGTCCTAGGCAACCCAAAATAAAGTCCATAGAAATGTCAATCCAAGTTCTTTTTAAGAATAGCACGCAAAAATGTTCCCAAAGTTCTATTGACAACTTCAGTTTGTCCATCCGTTTGAGGATGAGAAGTAGTAGAAAACAACAATTTTGTGCCAAGTTTAGCCCATAAAGTCTTCCAAAAGTAACTCAATAATTTAACATCGCGACCAGAAACAATAGTCCTAGGCATGCCATGCAACCTAGCGACTTCTCTAAAGAACAAATCCGCAATGTTTGAAGCATCATCGGTTATATGACAATCTATAAAATGTGCCATCTTAGAGAATCTATCCACAACGATAATAGAATCCCTCCCTTTCTTAGTCCTAGGCAACCCAAAATAAAGTCCATAGAAATGTCAATCCAAGTTCTTTTTAAAAATAGCACGCAAAAGTGTTCCCAAAGTTCTATTGACAACTTCAGTTTGTCCATCCGTTTGAAGATGACAAGTAGTAGAAAACAACAATTTTGAGCCAAGTTTAGCCCAGAAAGTCTTCCAAAAGTAACTCAAGAATTTAACATCGCGACCAGAAACTATAGTCATAGGCATGCCATGCAACCTAGCGACTTCTCTAAAGAACAAATCCGCAATGTTTGAAGCATCATCGGTTTTATGACAAGCTATAAAATGTGTCATCTTAGAGAATCTATCCACAACAACAAAAATAGAATCCCTCCCCTTCTTAGTCCTAGGTAACCAAAAATAAAGTCCATAGAATTGTCAATCCAAGTTATTTTTAAGAATAGCTCGCAAAAGTGTTCCCAAAGTTCTATTGACAACTTCACTTTGTCCATCCGTTTGAGGATGACAAGTAGTAGAAAACAAAAATTTTGTGCCAAGTTTATCCCAGAAAGTCTTCCAAAAGTAACTCAAGAATTTAACATCGTGACCAGAAACAATAGTCCTAGGAATGCCATGCAACCTAGCGACTTCTCAAAATAACAAATCCGTAATGTTTGAAGCGTCTTCGGTTTTATGACAAGCTATAAAATGTGCCATCTTAGAGAATCTATCCACAACAACAAACATAAAATCCCTCCCCTTTTTATTCCTAGGCAAACACAAAATAAAGGCAATAGAAATGTCAATCTAAGTTATTTTTAAAAATAGCACGCAAAAGTGTTCCCAAAGTTCTATTGACAACTTCAGTTTGTCCACTCGTTTGAGGATGACAAGTAGTAATAAACAACAATTTTGTGCCAAGTTTAGCCCAGAAAGTCTTCCAAAGAAACTCAATAATTTAACATCGCGACCAGAAACAATAGTCCTAGGCATGCCAAGCAACCTAGCGACTTCTCTAAAGAACAAATCCGCAATGTTTGAAGCATCATCGGTTTTATGACAAGCTATAAAATGTGTCATCTTAGAGAATCTATCCACAACAACAAAAATAGAATCCCTCCCCTTCTTAGTCCTAGGCAACCCAAAATAAAGTCCATAGAAATGTCAATCCAAGTTCTTTTTAAGAATAGCACGCAAAAGTTTTCCTAAAGTACTATTGACAACTTCAGTTTGTCCATCCGTTTGAGGAGGACAAGTAGTAGAAAACAACAATTTTGTTCCAAGTTTAGCACATAAAGTCTTCCAAAAGTAACTCAAGAATTTAACATCGCGATCAAAAGCAATAGTCCTAGTCATGCCATGCAACCTAACGACTTTTCTGAAGAACAAATCCGCAATGTTTGAAGCATCATCGGTTTTATGACAAGCTATAAAATGTGCCATCTTAGAGAATCTATCCACAACAACGAAAATAGAATCCCTCCCTTTCTTAGTCCTAGGCAACCCCAAAATAAAGTCCATAGAAATGTCAATCCAAGTTCTTTTTAAGAATAGCACGCAAAAGTTTTCCCAAAGTACTATTGACAACTTCAGTTTGTCCATCCGTCTGAGGATGACAAGTAGTAGAAACAACAGTTTTGTGCCAAGTTTAGCCCATAAAGTATTACAAAAGTAACTCAAGAATTTAACATCGCGATCAAAAGCAATAGTCCTAGTTATGTCATGCAACCTAACGACTTCTCTAAAGAACAAATCCGCAATGTTTGAAGCATCATCGGTTTTATGACAAGCTATAAAATGTGTCATCTTAGAGAATCTATCCACAACAACGAAAATAGAATCCCTCCCTTTCTTAGCCCTAGGCAACCCCAAAATAAAGTCCATAGAAATGTCAAT